>NC_051162.1:32257263-32396560 GCF_013339745.2 Dermacentor silvarum
GCAGCCCAGGTGAAAATTTCTAACTGGGATCCAACTGGGATCAGCTGGGATGAACTGGTTCCAGCTGGAAACCAACTGGTCCCAGTTACACACCAACTGGTCCCAGTTGAAAAGCAACTGGGTAGCAACTGGTTCCAGTTGGGATCCAACTGGAACAATTTTCCAGTTATACTGGGAGTGACTGGACCCAGTTGGGATCCAACTGGAACTTTGACCAGTTGTATCAGTAGCAACTGGAACCAACTTAAACATTGGTCAGTTGTACTGGTAGCAACTGGTTCCAGTTTAGATCCAAATGAAATTGTAACCAGAAGTTTAACTGAAAGCAAGTAACATGCAGTGCTTGCTAAGACAGCAGCAGCTAGTCCTACTTATACTGAGCAATTAAGTTTGGCTGTTTGAGCTAAGCAAACATTCTAATAGAAGTTTGTATTAACGTCTAATACAGTTTTGTATTAGACCAATAGAAATTTCTATTAGTCGTACTGATTTACCTATAAGACCAATAGGCCGTGTGTATTAGACTTATTAGTCTTATACAAGCAGTGTTGCGTGTCTGCTAGTTTCTCTAATAGACTAATAGGTCCTATATTAATTGGCCTTATGCAGATGGTTGCTGGTTTGATACAACATGTACTGCTGGATTCCGCAGCTCTTGTTTGCTGGTGAAAGTTAATTGACAAAAAATTAGACCAGCGGACCGCTTGCTTGCATGGAAAGCTGTTTCTAATTAATCACTGAATAATTAAAGATGCTGCTGTACAATTGTGCAGCAGATTGCGTTCGCACGTTTGCATTAGTTTCAGCGTCATCTCAGCGACATACACAAAAGCGACGTGCATCTACATGGTCTTGGCAATTTTGCTTCAGTGAGCCTCGTCGCGATGTGTCGTTGAGGAAATAGCTAGTGTTTACAGCACAGCGAATACTTCCCCACGAAAAAAAAAAAAAAAAAAAAAAACCGAACAACGAGCCGTCAGATCGCGGTGCCCGGTCAGCTTACGAACGACGGTGCAATAGCAGCAACCATATTTGTTTGCCGCTGACGTTTCGTCAGTGTCGTATTTTCTGTTGAAGTGCGCAAAAAGTAAATGTTAATCTTTTAACCTAAGTTGCCAACTTGATACCGCATATAAAAGGCCGTAATATTTATTGACATCAAAGAGCAGTATCGCAGAGAAGGTAACACGGCGGGCAGGAAGGACATAAAACTGCTACCGTAATCAGCCGTAGTTGCGCACAGCACGTGTGTAATGGCGGCTGTCATGTCTAGGCGAGGCGTGCGTGTTAGTGAATGAACGATGTGTTTTTTAAGGAACCCGTGGTGTTAGCGCCTGCGCAATCTGATTCGTGCAGTAGTACATTTGGATGGTTTTATCTATGGCTGCTGTTAATACTTCAAAACAACGCAAGGCAACTCTTTTACCCCTGTCCTTCGCGGCTTTGTGGATCTATCAGCATGCATCGATGTGCAGCGTTTTCCCCGGCGCCGATTTACCATTTCGAGGTAATTATACTTCTTATTTATGATTCTATAGTACAGTACAAAGTGTTTTCTTCTTGTTTTTTTATCCTGATGGTGGACGTAAGTACTTCTGTACAGTGGCGTCGGGCCGATTGCCGTGTGCGTCGCAGCAATGACATGCCTGTTTCCGACAACGCTGTGCAAGATTTCTGTCTAGAGTTCCTTATATCTGCCTACTGTTTCGATGGAACACACATCTTATGTTGATTTTGTGTGCTTTAGAATTGTCCTGTCGTGTCACGTGGCGTCATTTTTTATTATGATAAACATTTTGAGCTAGCATATATCACACTGTCCTAAAATTATTTTGGTAATTGCGAAGCCACATTATTCTAATGTGGAAGCAAATATTGCCAGCTTAAACGTTTAGTGGTAGGACTAGCACCCCTGTTTTCAGCTGCTTCTATATGTGTGTATTTTCGTGCCCAGGTTTTTTTAACCACTTCCTCAAAAGGACGTCCTTTGGTCGAAGTCAACGAAAAGCAAGTTTCTGACAAATCAAGATTGCTGACCTGACGAAGATCTCGAAAGAGGAATTTGTAAAGATACATGCTGTGCTAATAAATGCTTTTTAGGAATTTTACCTGTTTTCGTTATGTATCTGGTACATTGCAACATTTTCTTTCACACCAATATACCTATTAGACTAATACACTAATAGACCTAGCTATTAGACCGATGGGCCTATTAGACTAATGCATTGATAGACCTAATACACTGTATTAGTGTGAATAACCTAATAGGCTGTTAGTTTTTGTATTAGCATTTTTGCTAGGGAATTAAGCAATAACAGCTGAACTGCCTTAGTTGTGTGAAATCCATCAGCAGAATACACTTTTGATAGGATTCTGCACGGGCCAGTAGCAATGGGGACCAACTGGGATCAGTTGCAATGGGATAGTATATCCGCAAGTTCAAGATTTATTTGAGCTAGCTGGAGTGCATGGACATTCTGGCACATACAGGGCCTGGTTTTAGGACTGGGACCAGCTGGCAATTGGGACCAGTTAAGAACTGGTCCCAGTTGCCAATGGTCCCAGTTACCAACTGGTCCCAGTTACTAACTGGTCCCACTCACCAACTGGGAATGTGTTCCCAACTGGTCCCAGTTACCAAGTGGGAATGTGTTCCTTAAACCAATTAAACTGGAACCAGTTGCATGCCAGTTAAATACCAGTTGCAAATTTTCACTTGAGTGGTTTGGGATTCAACAACACAACAGTAATTACCAGCCTTCCGTAGGGGCGCACTCGCAAACAAGAGACGTTTCTCGCGCAGACTATGCCTACACTTGGGAAGCGGCAAGCGGGCGGAAAGGCCAAAGCGGCCGGGAAATTTTTTCCGTGCCTGTCCAAGTTGTTCACATTTGTTTTGCTACCGCCGCGGCCGCCGCTGCCGTTTTCGTCCAGATCCATCTATCTAGTCTGCGTACGTTTGTCGGCGTGGTGGCGCTCATTATCGCATTATTTCGAGCGGTATGTTCATTCATTGACCCACGTACCGTCATCAAAAGTGATCATTTTACGCAACTTCGCGTGTCATCTGCGACCTTCGGTAAGTTCCTCGTTGGCGTTCCGTAATTCTCCTCACACGCGTGCGCGGTAGCGCTGAGTCACAGGTTGGTGCCTAGGCGTGATAATATTTCTTTAATAGTTTTTATTTACAAGTTGTAATAACATTTCATCATTTCGTATTGTCGGCCCCTCCAGGACACCAAAGGGGCAACGGGAACACCACAGCTAAAACCCGGGCTGGCGCTTAATTGTGTTGGGGCTCGCCAAAGCCAGCGCGTCCTACGTGAGACCTACGCTCTCAATCTATCGTCGCGACGAGAAAAGCACCCCGCGACTTCTGCAACATACCGTACACGTGCGAGGAGAATTATGGAGCGCCAACGAGGAATCTGCCTAACTATTGTCTGCCATGGAAGTGGAAGAAGAAATGGCTTTTATACTTCTACCTACTTGTTTTCTAGAAATTGACAATGAATAAACGGAAGACGCGGACACCTCGGAAACGGCGGTGGTGGGTTCGCCTGGCTTTGCAAAAGCGCGAGCAGTTGGGTCACGCCAAGGCTTCGTTGCCGCACCTCCAGTCGCGCGACGTTGAATACTATCGCGAGTATTGCTGACAGTACGTTTTAGTGCCACTCTTGTCGTAGAGCAAGGGCTGGTTCTTGATCGCGTCGATCAGCATTACAGCCTACACTTTTGGTGTCATGTTCAATTTTACGACCGGTTGTTTACATGCTAGCGTAGCTTCCAGTGAAGCAGAACGACTTTCTGTCGCGTTTCCGCTTCGCCATGGCGAAAAAATCGGCCCGAGACCAATTTGGCTCGCAGCCTGATTTTCTGCCTCTTATGCCACCTAGGCGGGCGGATTTTTGCAAGATTTTGCCGCTTCCGACAGCTTCGAGACCAAGTGTGAACGTAGCCTAAGAATATTTGCAACCGGCCATTTTTACAAATAGATCCTCCATCACGGGAAGGGGATAATGATCAGTTCTGAGGCATAGATTTAGTGTCACCTTGAAATCCCCACACACCCTGACCTGCATGTTTGGTTTAGGCACAACTACTAGTGGCATCGCCCATTCACTCTGCTGAACTGGTACTAACACTCCTGTTTTCACAAGATTCTGCAGTTCCGAAGACACTGCTTCCCTAACCGAAAATGCTACCGACCGCGCTTTACAAAAAACGGGCGTGCTGCCCTCTTTAAGCACTAATTTAGTGGCACTGTTCTTGATTAGGCCCAGGGTAGGCTCAAAAATCTTGGCATATTTTTCAAGCAACGCCACTTTGTCCAAGAAAACCCCATGCACACTAGCCCAGTATAACTTGAGTGCCGACAGCCAGTCTCGTCCCAACAGCATAGTGTTGGTACGACAACAGCCTTGTTTGTTTTCACGACAACTAGCGGAAGTTGCTTGTGCTGACCATTGTGCTCGACCGAAACGGTGAGCTTCCCAACTACTGTCAGCAGAGTGCCTCCGTAAGTTTTTAGCTTAAGACTGCATGGCTCTTTGGGTAGGCTGGGCCAGTACTTCCTGTACAGTGACTCTGGTACAATTGATACAGACGCCCTTGTGTCAATCTGCATACGGACACTTTTCTGTTCTAGCTTCAGACAAATTTCGTAAAGCCCGGTGCGCCCTTCACAGGAATAAATATTGTGGAGCACAAGTTCACCCCGCATCACTGTTTTCATCTATCGTGTTTGCAAAGTCTCTACTTCTGTCCTTGCACGTCTTCGCTAAGTGCCCGACAGGTTTACACAACCGACGATACTTTCAAAATTTGCAGATAGATGCTTCATGCTCTGAGCCACATCGGAAACAAGGCAGTGATTCCGTCGCCCTTATATCAGCTGGCATCGCCGAAGTTTCTTCTCTCCAGCGCAGTGGGCGTTTTCTGCTATCTGGTTTGCGGTGAATAGCGCTGACGGTTCCTTGCGCTGCACCCGGCTGAATATCTCGACTTTCCTTGCGGGCCAACTCGATACTCCTTGCGATATCGCAGGCATTTCTAAAGGTCAACTTGCTATTCTTTAGCACCTCTGCTTGCGTTTCTTTGTCGCAAAGTCCTGCCACAAACCTGTCGCGAAAAGCCTCGTCCAAAAACGCCCCGAAGCCGCAGGACGTGACCAACCGCTTCAGCTCTACCACGAACGCTGCCACTGTTTCGCCGTCTTGCTGCAAACGCCGATTAAATTTGAACCGCTCGGCAATTATAGAGTTTTGGGGCACGTACTGCTCTTGCAGGGTCTGCACCAACTGTTCGTTCGTCTTGTTTCCCGGCTTTTCTGGTTCCAGCAATGTTTTCAGGGTTTTGTAGGCTTTATTCCCTATTGCCGTTATGAACACTGACACCTTCAGGGCGTCGCTCACCTGGGAAGCCTTCAGGAAGTGGTCGAACCGCTCCAAGTAGGACTGAAAATCTTCATCACCGTCCTCGATGAACTGATCGAACCTTCCCATCGTGGCTATCCTGCCAGGCTCCTCGCAGCATGCTCCGGGACCGTCGTTAATGGTGTCTTGCAGCCCAGTGGAATTCTTATCCCATCTCGTCGCCAGTCTGTTGTAGCCGCGAGGGACGAGGCAGAGCCAGAGTGGCCATGATTGGCGAACAGTATTAACGGTTTATTAGTGTGTGAGTGCTGAGCGAGAAGAACACGGAGCGCCTGGCTCACAGCGCTGATAAGGCGATGAGCACCGCACTATCAGTATGACGTCACACAGGCTTCGTATGACACCACACACCTGATAAGAGAATTGTTCCACACATTCGAAAATAATTTTAAATAAGCAAAAAAGTGCAAAAACGAAACCGAAACCTGAGCAAGCAGCCGAGCGAACCTCTGCGTGTGACGTCACGAATGTATCCCCGGCGGGGAAGGCGCGCAACGCATGCCGGTCTCGCCCGCGGGGCGAACGAAACCGGCGAAGAGCAGACGCTCAACTTATTCGTGACCGCGCCGGACCTTCGGGTGACATTGCATGTAAGCTGCACAACCTATTCGGATCTGTCAAACAGTGACAGTTATAATTCAGACGAATTCAATAGCCACGAATCGCCTTCCTTCACCACTAGAGCCAGCACCCATGCGCAACATATCGCGCTGCGACATGAAGACCAAGGGTAGCCCTAACCACTGATATACGTGCTGCTTGCTATTTTAGGTGTTTTACCCCTCTCAGGGAACCGCTTCGCATGCTGACTGTAAGATGTGGAGTACGACTTTCCGCATTTGTATCCCACAAGAACGCCGCTGAAAGTCCAAAGCACCGACCGGTGCATTTGTTTACATCGGCAGGTACAGCGACCACTCGTACGTCGTTCGCTTGAGATAGCCGCTCATCGGTGACATCAATTATTATCACAACATATCAAAACACGTAGATTTTGTGCATGTAAGCACCGTTACATCACTCTGGGTTGCGCTGATACGTGCGACCACATACCATCGGAAACAGCGAGCGGGAGACCGTAGTAGGGAAGCATTGTGCAGCCTGCTTATCATTCTTCGTATTCTCTTCATGCGCACAATTAGTGTTCCGTAAAGTAGACATAGATTAGGACATTGGCGCGTATGATCGTTCATTTAGAGAATGCAGTTTTCTCACAGAAACGCTGATGTCATGAAGTATGACATCGTTGCAATTAATGCAGCTGAACGAGCTGGTTGTTTACGCATGCTATAACGAAGGGGCCTCCGCTTGCTGCCCATTTGGAAAACGAGGCAAACAGTGCACCTCGTAAGCTAAATAATGAGTCAGCATAACAATAGGTAATAATACACCCATGGATTTGCGGTCACATTTCATTTAGGGAAGTGCCGGCGAGTGCGACTGGCCGCATTCGAGAACGGCAACGTATACGGATGTTGATTGCGCGTCGTGTTGTCGCTTCTAGCTTTTTGCGTGTGCAGTGTACGAAATGAGGAATGGTTTATTTCAAATCCGTATGGTCAAAACTGAACGAAAGAAGCAGCTTATCTCATCCTAATAGCTTAATCAGCTTCATATCAGTGGGTCTGGTCCCCCAGCAGCAGACGCACGAACTCGGCCATTGTGATAGGCTTAACCTCAGCTGTACACGATCGGCATCGGCTCAAACTGCGTTTGCGGATGGCGAGGGCTGAAGTTTGTGCAGCCAACAACGCAACACCGCTTGCCACCCCGCATCACTTGCCAGTCCACAGGGAATGCAACTTCTCGCGACAGCAACATCTCACGCCAAGCACAAGTTCACGATCGTCGACTCCTGCACGCTCTCGTCGCTGTCGTCTGCATGATTCCGGCATGCTCTGCGTGGACCATTCCTGACGTCATACACAATGTGGCCTATCACTGAGGAGGAGGTAAGGTAGGGTGCTCGAGGCAATAAATTAAATTCATTTGTAAAAAATTTGTGCAACTCTCAAGCCTGCTTTTTTTAGGACATGACCGAGGTATTCAGAGGAACAGACCCAGCTAATTTCATCGACATCCGTTGACATCGAAAAATCGCCGGAGTTGCCCTTTAAAAAGCAGACGATCAAGAAGTGGGGGGAATGACATTTTAGCCATAAAAATTTAATTGATTTCGGCAGCTATGCCAGCCGCCCACCACCTAGCCCAACAAGAGAACACTGGGAGTCCTGAAGGAAACGCAGACACCAGCTGTACATAGCTACTATAACCTAATATAAAATACCCTAGGTTGGATAGACTACACCAGGTTAACCCTTGCTGCCTGGGAAGTCGGCAGTAAGAGGAAGAGAGGAGGATACAGGAAAGATGCAAAGTGAGAGAGAAAGACGAAGGTTCGAGAGGAAGATAGGAAAAGGCAACTACCGATTTCCCCCGGGTGGGTTAGTTCGGGGGTGCCGTCTACGTGAAGTGGAGGCCAAAGAGGTGTGTTGCCTCCGCCGAGGGGCAATAAAGGTCCAACACCCGGCATTAGCTCAACCTCCAGGATCTCCTTTTCCCCGGACATGGCTAAGCCGCGCACGGTTAGACGCGGGAGCGTCTAACCCCCATGTGCTCGGGTCTGTGGTGTTGCAACACACCAAACGCCTGCTCATGCAGATGCCCCTGCGGGCACCACACTTGCGTAGGTACATCAGACGTGCATAAGTGGAGTTTTAACGGAGCTCGCGCCCGTGTGCTGTGCTGCTGCTTTGCACCTGTACGTTTGCACCAAGGCGGCACCGACAGTGGAGTGGGTGCAGAAAAATCGTGAACCAGTCCGGCACCTTTTGAAGTGAACTTGGTTCAGCGGGCATCACTGCTGCACCGCTGAAACGAATGGAATGGTGCAGTACCTCGTGAACTGGTTCAGGTGGTGCAGGCGAATCAAATGTACCTAAAACTCTCAAATTTTCCCCGCTGCTCCAAAAGAAGCGAAGGTGCTAGCAGGGGTGGGACTGTCCAAAGTCATTTTGGCGCAATTTCTGGAGCAGGTAAAATGCGTGTTGGAGCAGTTTGGAGCAGACAAAATAACGTTTTGGAGCAGCTTGGAGCAGACTAAATTTTACTTTGGAGCAATTTGGAGCAGATAAAATTTTAATTTGAAGCAGTTTGGAGCAGGCCAATCTGAATTTTGGAGAAATAATGGAATACGGCAGCGCACTTCTAAACCACAACGAAACACAGAATAAACTAACAGGAAGCTCGTAGTGGAAGCGCACTTCGTAGCTATAGCGTAATAAAATATGGAACAGTGGGTCAAGCGGCGGCTCGGCGCATGCTTTCCTGTAAAGCCGGAAACATCGGTTGCACAACCGATGTTTTTCGGACTGTTCAGTTTTTCAGACTATTTTTCAGTCCCCGCAAAGTCCGGAATATCAGTCGGCTACTGTACATGTTTGCTTGTGTACGCGTGACACCACGCTTGTTAATTTAGTGAGTGAACACATGTTTACAAGTTTATACGGTCGATACAACGACTATTCTTGCTTCTTATAGCTGTCTACTAATTTGCTATCGCAATCAATGCTTCGCCTTTCAGGCGATACTGCGACATTTTATTCCAAAGCAACCATTAGCCCTTCTTGATAGGTGAAAATGGCTCACGCCTCGCCCACATGGGCATAACAACAGATTGGAATAGTTTTATGTTATACCGGTCTTGGGGACACAGACGCCCGCCCGCTTCACCCGCTGCAGCGCGTGCCTCCGAAATATCTAGTTCGCTCGCAGCGCCTTCAGCCTACTTTTTGTTGTTTTGCACCTCAGCTAGGGAGCCACTCAACCGTATTCTAGTACACTCTAAACACCACAGAGTTAGTGTACTAACTCTAGAGGAAAAGCTGGTCGAAAAGAAGTGGGAACCGCATAGGCGCTGCAACATTGTTACGACTCATTTTTGTAGCACTAAAACATTCAACATATTATGCAAAAGCAAGCACTTACACGTAGCACGGACGTTTGAAGTTAATTCCGTACATTTTCCAGAAAGATCGGATGGCTATTCAGAAAATTTCTATGTAAAAGTTACGGTCTAAAAGGTTGCGTTTGCAGTCTACCATACTGACGGAGGCTCGGGAACGCGTTGATCGAGTGCCTCGTCTGAATCGCATTCGCCGTCTGTGCCTGTGCACCTGCATAGGGTAACAATGGCAGCGCCCTTGCGGTTCCCGATTTCAATACATAGGCACTAAGGGCAGCTTTTCCTCTAGAGTTGGTTATAGAACTCTATGCTAAACACAGCCGCCCTAGCCGTTCCGACAAGAGCGACAACAGCCGGCAGTGGCCCCAGGTGCACCTGCCACTTGCCAGAAGCGCTGAGAAGTCCAGTGTTATAAGCGCGAAAATTACGACAAACTCTGTGGGAGGTACCGTCACGCGGTGTGCGTAACGCGAATGGCTGCACTCTTTTTCGGAGAACGAATCGGATCGCTGTTCGCGGCCACTGCAGAAGCCGTTATGGCGCAATTTCGGTCAATTTTCTGTATTTGGCACAGTTTGGCACAGGAATTTGCGTCTGTATCAAAAATGCGCAATTGGCGCAGGAGTCCCACCCCTGTGCTAGCAATTCTATATTTGCAGAGAATGGGGCCTTGTTATAAGTGGCATGTACCGAAAGCGTCCCAAGTTTACTTTATGAACCATGCAGGAAGGTTGCCCAATGTCATGACAGAACTCATTGTGTCACAAAGTTCACTTTCTGAGGGAACAAGGAGCATATCATGCGTGATACGTGGGCAACATTTTGAGAGCATCAGTTAATCACAGTCTTAGCAAAATCTTTGCATAGTAGGAATTAAAAATGCACATAACAGTATATGCGTAATAATTTCAATCGTTGAACAAAATTTTTGATAACTGCATTAAACGGCAATAAACCACCTTACAAGTGCCATCACTTTGAATTACTTTGAAGCATTCAGCACAATAAAACGGTATTGAATTGAAAGATTACATGCAAGCATTGAAATATCAATAATTAGCTGTACCCGTTTATACCCAGCAACAGTCATTTATATAGTGTGCCGAAACAGACCTACACAACTGATTTTGTAATTAGCAGCTAAATACTTGAGTGCAGTAAAAAAGCACTTATATGCAAGAAAATTATAAAGCTTAAACATAATAATGAAAACACCTCCAAAGACTCGCACATGTATAGAACTCACAGGCAACAAAAATATGAGTCTAACAGAAAAAGTTCAGCAAAAATAGGGTGTGGGCTAGATGGTAATTCATGAGCAGAGTTGAAGTGCGAAATTGACACAGGGGACAGGAAAACAGACAAACGCTAACTTCCAAGTATTTTATTAAGAGAAATAAGAATATTAATAATGTCGCGAAGCGTTGGAACCCTGAAGTGGGTCGTCCGCTCCAGCGCCTTGAAGTGGGTCTCCTTCTCCAGTACCTTCTAGTGGGTCGTTTTCTTTGGCTCTCGAGCGCTGCTCGTGCTGAGAGTCTATGCTGCGCTTTTTGGACTGTCGCCCTTGCGCTGCTTCAACCAATAAACATCCTTAAAAATTGGTGGAAGGTGCTGTACCCTCAAAACCGCTCCGAAACCCCCTCAATGCCCCTGGAGCTTCGATCTTGTGCACTATCGGGAGTAGTAAGTCTGTGGTACAACAACCACGAATCCGGTTTCCAGACCTGGTCCGCTTTCAAGACTGCCATTATCAACGTGTTTGGCCGCCCTGCTGTTCGTAAGCTGCAAGCAGAACAGCGTTTGCGCGAACAAGCTCAGCAGGCTGGGGAATCCTTCACAAGTTACATAGAGGACATTCTGGACTTGTGCAAAAAAACCAACACGACCATGTCCGAGTTGGATAAGATCAAAAATGTCATGAAAAGCATCGACGACGACGCCTTCACCATGCTCCTCGCCAAAAATCCTCGCACGGTGGCAGAGATAATATAGCTATGTCAGAGTTATGAGCAGCTACGCCGGCAGCGGTCGTTGACCCGTTGCCCGCCAGCACGGGACGCAGATCTCGCTGCCTTGTCAACCATTTCTGACCACACCACCTCGCTGCCAGAAATGAAGACATTTGTGCGCGAAGAAATTGCATGCCAGCTCTCTCTGCTGCCCTTTGCTCACCCGCAGCATGTGGAACAGTCATCAACCACACTCCCGCCTCCCCTCCGCCGTGTGATTGAAAAGGAAATCGCTGAGGTCATGCCCGAATATCCCCAGCGCCCTCCGGCACCAGTGCCACTTAGCTACGCTCAAGTTGTCGCCAGGCCGGCCCAAGCGATCTCTGCGGCTGCCCCGTTTAGTTACGCCCAAGCCGTCACTGGACGTCAGGCGTTCGAAGCAGTTGTGCCGCCTACGTACGCCGATGTCACTAGGCTCCGTCTGCAGCCCCCCATGCAGGCATATCAGCAGCCGCTAGGTCCATCGCGTCCTGAGTCATGGGTGGGACCCTCTCCGGCAAACCGTTGGCGCACTTCCGACAACCGTCCCATATGCTTTGCGTGTGGTTAGGCCGGCCACGTTGCACGTTTTTGCAATCGCGTGCAGCGGCCTCGAGTCGCATCACCCGTCATGAGCCAGTCCAGCCGCCCTAATTATGAACGACCGCCGCCTGTCACCGACGTTATGCCCAGCTCCATCTACCCGCCGTTCACCGTCTCCACGACGTCGCTCATTGTCGCCGATGCGGCCACGTTAGGTCGCACGACATCGGGAAAACTAGTTGTCGCAGTCCACGAGGCAAGGGCTCCGACGCTATCGAACTGTGAAAGCCCTCAGCAGAGACCATCGAACATAATAGACGTGTTTGTAGACGGTGTTCGCGCATCTGCCCTTATAGACAGTGGAGCCGCCGTATCCGTTATGGACGCCAAACTTAGCCGTTTCCTATGAAAAGTGACAACACAACTTTCGGAGCTATCCCTTCGTACGGCTAGCGCCCAAGGTATTCACCCAACAGCAGTATGCACAGCTCGCGTCGTCATTCGGGACGTCATGCATGTCGTCGAATTCATCATCATTCCTGCACGCTCGCACGACATCATCCTGGGATGTGATTTTCTCTCCCGCCACAACGCCGTCATTCATTGCACACCCGCCGAAATAGAGCTCACGCCGTTCTCAGAGATGACGCCGGCAGACAGACCATCACTTTCGAACAAGATACTCGTCACAGGCGATACCCAAGTGCCTCCGAACGCGTCAGTGGCTGTGTCAGTGTACTGCGACGGTCTCTGCGACACGATTGCACTCCTTTCGCCATCTGACCACGTTCGCACTAAGAAAGGATTGTTGGTGCCCTTTGCGACAGTGCAAATCACTCACGGTGACAGCGATTGCTGTCACCGTGACATTGCTGCGAGGGGAATGTCTTGGCAGAGTGGAACCCCTCGAAGACACACAAGTTGTGGACGCACCCAATGACACGCACTGGCCCAGCTCCTCTATGCTTAGTGCTGTTTCAAAGTCTGATTCCTTGCCCGAAGATGTATTTGGCTCCTCCATCGATGAAAACCTTACGCCAGTCCAGCGTTCACAGCTTCTGTGCCTGTTGGAAGAATTTCGCCCATCTTTCGATGTCACACAGACTTCCCTGGGCCGCACGTCCACTGTCACACATGGCATCGACACTGGCTCCCAACAGCCACTGCGGCAACGTCCATATCGCGTATCTCCTGTTGAGCGTCGTGTAATTAACGAGCAAGTCGACGACATGCTTCGACGGGATGTTATTCGACCATCAAACAGTCCCTGGGCGTCTCCGGTCGTTCTTGTTGCGAAGGACGGTTCTGTACGGTTCTGTGTGGACTACCGACGGCTCAACAAGATAACCTGCAAGGACGTCTATCCGCTGCCACGAATAGACGACGCGATTGACAGCCTCCAAGGAGCTGAATTCTTTTCATCGCTCGATTTGTACTCAGGGTACTAGCAAGTCCCTATCGCTGAGGATGCTCGACCAAAGACAGCCTTCGTCACGCCTGACGGCTTGTATGAATTCAACGTCATGCCGTTCGAACTGTGTAATGCGCCCGCGACCTTCGAGCGCATGATAGATACCGTCTTGCGCAACCTGAAATGACGCACGTGCTTGTGCTACCTCGACGACGTCGTCGTTTTCGCTCTGGACTCGTCCACGCATCTTCAATGCCTCCGACATGTTTTGACGCGTTTGAGCAACGCCGGCCTACACTTGAACCTAAAGAAGTGCCGATTTGTAGCACGGCAGCTGACAATACTGAGCTACGTCGTGTCCAAGGATGGAATTCTCCCAGATCCAGCCAAGCTTCGGGCCGTAGCCGAGTTCCCCAGACATACGTCTATCAAAGAACTGCGCAGTTTCGTAGGACTGTGTTCCTACATTTGATGTTTCATCCGAAACTTCGCCACTATTATGTCGCCACTGACGACGCTCCTTGGCAGTAAGGGCCCCTCGACTCGTGGTCATCAGTGTGCGAGGACGCGTTCGCAAAGCTCCGTCGTTTGTTGACGTCTCCGCCCATACTATGCCACTACGACCCTACGGCCCCTACAGAGGTGCACATGGACGCCAGCGGTGTTGGCCTTGGCGCTGCGCAAGCCAGGGTTCCCTGAATATGTCATGGCGTATGCAAGTCGTACGCTTACTAAAGTCGAGGCCAACTACATCGTCTCCGAAAAAGAATGCCTGGCGATCATCTGGGCCCTTACAAAGTTTCGCCCTTATTTGTATGGCCGCCCATTCGATGTCACTATTGACCACCATGCACTGTGCTGGCTGTCGTCATTGAAGGATCCCTCAGGCCGTCTCGCCCGTTGGGCACTTCATCTGCAGGACGACATCCGCATGCTCCATCGACCTTCACACCATCGCTACAGAATAGCACAAGGACCAATGGATTGTCTCGCTGATAGACTTGCTCACTGATGCGTCGGCAACACCACCCACTCGCGCATTGCGTCGTCAAGCCCACCATTTCGCCATTCGCGACGAGCTACTTCACCGACGCAATTACAGCGCCGACGGCCGCCAGTGGTTACTGGTAGTACCCCGCAGTCTCCGTTCTAAAATATGCGAATTGTTCCACTCTGATCCACAGTGTGCACACTCTGGGGTACACAAAACTTACCACCGAATTTGACATTGGTACTTTTAACGGGGAATGTACCAGTACGTGCAGAAATTTGTTCGCTCCTGCCTCGATTGTCAGCGCCGGAAATCTTCGCCGAACCTCTCGCCAGCAGATCTACAACCTTTACCTTGTCCTAACCGGCCGTTTGGGCGCGTTGGCATCGATTTATACGGACGTATTCCACTGACGTCGGCTGGTAACCGCTGGGCCATCGTCGCTGTTGCCCATCTCACGCCATACGCCGAAACTGCTGCCCTTCCAGCGGCTACAGCATGAGATGTTGCCTCCTTTCTGCTCCACCGATTCATACTGCGTTGCGGTCCACCCCCGGAGCTACTCAGCGATTGAGGCCGTGTCTTTTTGTCGGAAGTCGTCGAAGCCATTCTCAAAGAGTGTCACGTCGTTCACCGCAAAACTACTGCCTACCACCCACAGACAAACGGTCTCGCAGAGCGATTTAACTGCACGCTCGGCGACATGCTCTCAATGTACATCGCCGCCGACCACACAAATTGGGATGCCATTCTGCCCTTCGTCACTTACGCCTACAATACCGCCCCTCAGAGTACTACTGGCTTCTCACCGTTCTTATTGCACAGCCACCACCCGTCACACACGATCTACACGATCCTTCCATACAAGCCAGACACGTCTGAGTATACGCCTATATCTGCCACAGCCAGACATGCTAAAGAGTGTTGCGACCTTCCCTGGACCTTTACTACAAATAAACAAGAGCGGCAGAAGAGCATTCGCGGTGACACCACCACGTCTGCGCCCACGTTTTTCCCTGGGGCGGTCGTCTGGCTCTCAGTCCCTACCAGCGCAACTGGACCCTCTTCGAAACTAATGCCCAAATACAAAGGCCCCTACCGTGTCGTAGAACGCACGTCCCCAGTAAATTACCTCATCGAACCCGTTAAACCATCTTCAGACATGCGCGGTCGAGGGCGCAACATCGTCAATGTGGAGTGCCTCAAGATATACCATGACCCACTCATGGTGAGAACCTGTTAAGTCGCCGGGCGGCTCCCTTTTCAGACCCGGGGTAATTGTAGCGAAGCGTTGGAACCCTGAAGTGGGTCGTCCGCTCCAGCGTCTTGAAGTGGGTCTCCTTCTCCAGTACCTTCTAGTGGGTTGTTTTCTTCGGCTCTCGAGCGCCGCTCGTGCTGAGAGTCCGTGCTGCACTTTTTGGACTGTCGCCCTTGCACTGCTTCAAGTGCCGTCCAATAAACATCCTTATAATAATAATATTACGAGAACATACAGAGGTTTTATGAAAAAACTAAGAAAAACATGAAAACGAAGAAATAATGAGAAGTCTCACAACTCAGCACTACTCTGCAGCAAGTGTACATGGGAAAGTCACAACTGTTTTTTGGCAAAGGTGCACTGACGCGACCTTTACACATGAACACTGTGCACACTGAATTTTTCCTGCTTCAACGATCTCTCGTGTGCACTGGCTTGGCGACATGAACATTAGCGAGCTTTTTGAAAGTACGAAAACCACCGAAACAGCCTCTCACATTAGTGGATGCGCAGGTGAGCCTTTAGTGCAGACTTTTTCGAGAAGCTTCGAGGGCGTGAAGGGCAATGAAGTGGTTTATCTTCTGTGTGGGTGCGCAGGTGTCGGTTCAAAATACTCTTTCGGGAGAAGCTTTGTCAGCATGCAGGGCAATGAAATCACCCCTTGCATGTGAGGATGCGCTGGTGATTCTTCAGTGTGGACTTGCGTTAGAAGCTCCGAGGGCATGAAGGGCACTGAAATTGCCTCTCGCCTGTGTGGATGCGCACATGACTCTTCAATGTAGACTTGTCTGAGAAACTCTGAGGGCACAAAGCACACTGAAATGGCCTCTTGCCTGTGTGGGTGTGCAGGTGTTGGTTCAGATGACTTTTTCGAGAGCAGCTATGAGGGCATGCAGGGCACTGAAATGGCCTCTCACCTGTGTGGATGAGCATATGTTTCTTCAGAGTAGACTTATGTGAGAAGCTTTGAGGGCATGAAGGGCACTGAAACGGCCTCTCACCTGTGTGGGTGCGCACGTGATTTTTCAGTGCGGACCTATCTGAGAAGCTCTGAGGACATGCAGGGCATTGAAATGGCCTCTCGCCTGTGTGGATGCGCACATGATTCTTCAGGGTAGACTTAACTGAGACAAGCTCTGAGGGCATGAAGGGCACTGAAATGGCCTCTCGCCTGTGTGGGTGTCCAGGTGTCGGTTCAGAGAACTCTTTCGTGAGAAGCTCTGAGGGCATGAAGGGCATTGAAATGGCCTCTCACCTGTGTGGGTGCGCACATGATTCTTCAATGTAGTCTCGTGTGAGAAGCTTTGAGGGCATGAAGGGCACTGAAACGGCCTCTCGCCTGTGTGGGTGTGCACGTGCCTTCTTAGTGTGAACTTGGCCAAGAAGCTCTGAGGACATGCAGGGCACTGAAATCGCTTCTCACCTGTGTGGATGAGCACATGTTTCTTCAGAGTAGACTTCTGTGAGAAGCTTTGAGGGCATGAGGGGCACTGAAACGGCCTCTCGCCTGTGTGGGTGCGCATGTGATTTGTCAGTGTGGACCTATCTGAGAAGCTCTGAGGACATGCAGGGCATTGAAATGGCCTCTCGCCTGTGTGGATGCGCACATGATTCTTCAGGGTAGACTTAACTGAGAAGCTCTGAGGGCATGAAGGGCACTGAAATGGCCTCTCGCCTGTGTGGGTGTCCAGGTGTCGTTTCAGAGAACTCTTTCGTGAGAAGCTCTGAGGGCATGAAGGGCATTGAAATGGCCTCTCATCTGTGTGGGTGACCATATGATTTTTCAGTGTGGACGTTCTTGAGAAGCTCCACGGGCATAACGGACACTGAAATGGCATCTCGCCTGTGTAGATTTGCGAGTGTTGCTTCAGATTAACCTTTTTAGAAGCTCTGAGGGCATAAAGGGCACTCGCCTCTCGTCTGTGTGGGTTGCAGGTGCTTCTTCAGCTTGAACGTTTGCCAGAAGCTCCAAGGACACAAATGGCGTTCAATAGGACGCTGGCCTGTATAGAATGTGGTGTGTCCTTCAGATCATGTTTATCTGTCTTATAGGCACAGGAGTTACAGCAGGTGTTGTAGCCTTGATGTGACCGCACCATCCGCAGTTGTTTGGCAGCTGGAATGTCTCAATGCTGCACAAAGAAAACAAGACAAGTTACCTTTCACTTCAAAACAAAAATGTAATTACAAAATGCGAAATTAATGAAAGAACATAGATACTAGTGCTAAAGATCATTTTTTGCTTCATTCAATGTCTTGATGGTGATTCCAGATCAGCAGGACTACCATTTTGATTTGCCCAACATGTTTTTATTTGCTCAATGATCAAGTTTGTGAAATCTACACATATTTGGCTTAAAACATGATTTAATTGTAAAACATAGTGAGAGGACTGGGAGTATAGTGTTAGTGCAAGCTGCCATTGCAGCACAGTGCAACAGCCTGAACATTCAGTAATGCAATCATGGGCATGGTGACCAAAATAACAAAAGCAGCATTTTGTCTCGAACTAGGATTCACCATATTTGTGTTGTGGCAGACTGTTACAGTTTTGAAATTTATTATTAAATACCGTAGACTCGCTTGAGTCTAGGCAGCAGTGAATATACAGAAAATGCATATATCAAGGAACAAAATAACACTAACACGGGACAAGAAAATTACACAGCTAAACCATCCAACTCATAAATACGTCCACATTTCCACATTCACGAAGTGACACTTCGAGAATTAATCAGGGCAACATATGTTATATGTCTATGGTGTTGCTTCAATAGACAAATTAGTGTTTAGAGAAATCATAGAACACACAAACGAAATGTCTGCATGTTTTTGTTTTACTTTGCACCACAGCAAGAGAGATGTATTTCAGCTTCGTCTGCTTGTTCACACGTCATGCAATCGTGCCTGCTGACAAACTATGTAATGTTATACTGCGTTCCAGCGGGCGATCATGCTTTATGACCCGCTTGCTTCTGCCTCAGTATTCGTGCGGCAATGACTTATACCGCTAACCAGGTGTTCTCATGCACAGCTCAAAACAAGACAAAGCTAAAAAAAGAAAAAGAAAGAGATGGGGCTCGTGACGTATGCATCACGCGATGCCCCGGCTCGGGCATGGGAGAATGCAGGGAAAAAATTTCGCTTGCAGAGGCTAGACGGCGTAAGTGGAGAGAGTGTCCCTCTTGGCAGTGGCGCTCGCCTCCTGAAATCATAGGTTCCCGCACTGAAATATTCGTATCTCGCCTATTATTGAACCAATTTGAAAAATTCTTGCAGCAGAACGCTCCCTAGACGGCACGTAACGACTTCCCATGTATAACCAAAATTTCCTATGTGGCCTGGTGAGGGGCCCTTTAAGGGCTGACCTAACTTTGGTATAGGTACAATACGAGAAGTTTTCTAGTCAACAGGAACTGGCTTTTGCACTCGGCTAAACGGTTTAACAGCGCAAGCACATGGAATAAATATTACCTTGCAGAAAAAGAATACGAAGCTCTAGCCAGTAAAGAAAAACACACTTTTTTTCGCAAATGCTGCCGACTATGATAAGAAATAACCCCCAAAAATTCTGGAAGGTTATTCACCCTAATAACTCCCAGCCATTAGCTCTGTTTGATGAACAAAACTATCGTATTCCCGATCATGAAACTGCTGAACACCTTAACCGTGTTTTTCTTCCGTTTTCACAATTGAACCTGTTAACATATTGTCACGTACGAGTTTGTACCGCTGTGGACAAAATGACGTTGGTTGGGGAACAAGAGGCTGAAGTGTCTCGGAGCTCGGTAGATGATGTCACCCTGGCCACAGAGCTACAACCCTCTGTATATATTGTAAATACATATATTTTCTCCCCGTAACATTTTGGTGGAGGTGCGGGGTAATCTCGCCACAAGCCGGCCCTGGATCTTCGCAGCGGGCGTCACATCGGTTCCGCTGTTATGGCTACTGACGCTGCCTCCGACGCTGACGCTTCCTCCGCCGCTCAGACACCGGCGGAAGTGGTACTAACCCAGCTACGTCACCCGGGAATCTTCACTGGCACTGGCAAGGTCGACGTCAAAGACTGGCTGACGTCGTATGAGCGCGTCGGTAAGCACAACAAGTGGAATGCCACACATTTGCTGGCCAACCTGATCTTTTACTTGGGAGGAACCACGAAGGTATGGTTCGAGACGCATGAAACCGAAATTACAAGCTGGGACTCCTGCAAGGAAAAGCTACGCGATCTTTTCGGAAGGCCTGTGGGACGTCAAATGGAGGCCAAACAAGAGCTAGCATCTCGTGTCCAGACACCAACCGAATCATACGTCGCGTATATTCAAGACGTTCTGGCTCTCTGCCGTAAAGCGGACGCGGACATGCTAGAGGCCGATAGGGTTGGACACATCTTGAAGGGCATCGCAGACGATGCGTTCAACCTCCTGCTTTGCAGGAACTGCTCAACGGTTGAATCCATCATAAAGGAATGCCGGAATTTTGAGCAAGCGAAGAGCAAACGCATCGTACAACTGCTTCGACCGACTTCCCAATACGGCTGCCACTTCCTCCTGCAACGACCCTCCGGCATCACATCCGCCTGCCACGCCAAGCTTGACACAGGTCATCCGCCGCGAACTTGAGGCTATGGCTCCAATGTTCTCACTTTCCCCATATGCACGACAACATGACCGTCTCGCTCATTCAAGCTGTTGTCCGCCAAGAAATTGCCAACATGGACATCCAGTCTGCCGTCCGCCCACGTCCCACCCCTACCACTCCTGTCATTGCCTCTGCTGCACCTCACCAGTCGTTCCCGAGTCGATATCGGAACCCATCTGAGTGGTGAACACCGGATGACAGGCCGATTTGCTTTGCTTGCTCCCGGGTCGGTCACATCTCCCGCCACTGCCGTAGTAGCCGCTGGTACTCCTCGCCTCGACCATACGCTGATCGCCGCTTCAACCGAGACCCTTGGTCTCTGTCTTTCTGAACCATACCATGCCGGCCTTCCCTCTCGGGGAAACACCACTAGCCGCTCGCCCTCGCCACAACGCCGTCAGTCCCGCTCGCCTACACCTCGACGTCCCTCGTCCCCGTCCTACGCGGGCCGCTTCTCGGGAAACTAAGCAATGCAGCCCCCGGAGGTGAGGCTGCGTTGACGACTCGGACTGCAAAACCTCTGCTGACCCCTGCTGCTCGATCGAACCTTGTTGAAATTTTTGTTGATGATGTACCCGTTCAAGCCCTCATCGATACTGGCGCTCAGGTGTCGGTTATGCGATCAGATCTTCGTAGCCGTCTCCGTAAAGTCCTGACACCTGCCGAGTCGCCTGCCGTCCGAGTGGCTAATGGCAGTACAACAGCCGTGATGGGAATGTGCGCCGCCCGTGTTACCATTGCCGGTCGTCCTGTGTTAGTCCTGTTCACTGTACTGGCTGAGTGTCCCCACGAAGTGATTCTTGGAATCGACTTCCTGACTGCTCATTCAGCACTTATTGACTGTGCAACCGGCACCCTTCGCCTTGAACTGCCCCATTACTTTGCCGACCCGACCGAAGACCACAAGTCCCGACTTCGTTCTGCTGAATTTGTTAGCCTGCAACCTGATGCTGCGACCTACGTCCTCATGTCGTCTTCTCCTCCACTTCGAGATGGTCCTTACGTGGTGTCCCCACTTTGCGACATTCTCCTGGCACGCCAAATCGCACTACCCAGCTCCATTGTCACTCTTGTTAACAATCGAGCGTGGCTTCCTCTACTGAACTTTGGTTCGTGTCTGCAAGTGCTTCCTGAGGGTGTATCTCTCGCTTTGCTGTCCCCTTTGGAAGAGTGTGGAGTAGCTGCTCTTACGCCCGAACCACGATTCGACACTGCTGCAGCTTCCGACCGTCCTACTTCAAGCAACGACAAGTTTACGCCCATGATAGCTACTGACCTACGGCCTGCTTACGCCGACGCCCTTCGCCGTATTCTGATGTCCTATGAAGACCGATAGAGGCCGATAGAGGCCCCTGTTTTCTTTCTAAGGTTGTCGACGACCTTCTTCGTTCCTGCTCAACGTCCCACAAGTTCACGACGGCTTACCACCCACAGACAAACGGACTTACCGAGCATCTCAACCGTACACTTACGGACATGCTCTCCATGTACGTGAGTGATGATCACCGGGATTGGGACTGCACCTTACCTTTCGTGACGTTTGCATACAATTCGTCGCGTCACGATATTACTGGTTATTCCCCGTTCTATCTACTATATGGCCGTCACCCCCTCCTGCCTCTTGACTCACTGCTCCCTTCTGACGCCACCACTACCACGTTCTATGCTCACGACGCCATTGTTCGCGCAGCCGCAGCACGTCGTATTGCCCGTGACCGTCTTCTGGCATCTCAGACTATCCAGAAGCACTGTTACGACAGTCATCGTCGGGACGCTCATTTCAGCCCTGGGTCCCTTGTTCTGCTTTGGGTACCCTCCCGTCGCGTCGGCCTTTGCGAAAAACTGCTGCCACGATACGTCGGGCCATACCGAGTTCTTCGCCAAGTCACCAGCCTCACATATGAGATCTCACCTGTGAATTCAAAGTCTTCTACCACCCCAGGAACTGATATCGTGCACGTTTCGCGACTAAAGCCCTATAACTCGCACGCTGGTTCGACACCCTAAGAAGCATCGAGACGATGCTTCTGCCGCCGGGGGGTTCATGTCACGTACGAGTTTGTACCGCTGTGGACAAAATGACGTTGGTTGGGGAAGAAGAGGCTGAAGTGTCTCGGAGCTCGGTAGATGGTGTCACCCTGGCCACAGAGCTACAACCCTCTGTATATATTGTAAATACATATATTTTCTCCCCGTAACAATATTACCTCGCTTCTCTTATTTGGATCATGCAGTCATGCCTGCTATTACCTATTGTCCTTCCGACATTGAGAAACTAATTTATCCATTAAAACTTACATCATCATGTGGTGTCGATGAAATAAATGCTAAAATGCTGAAAAACACCAAAACAAATGTAAGCGCGATTTTATGTGCTATTTTTCAGCAGTCATTGTCATCAGGAATGGTGCCAGAAGACTGGAGAGTAGGCAAGATTGTTCCGGTCCCCAAAAAAGGTCCTCCATCGTTGTGCACTAGTTATCATCTTATTTCACTCACCACTGTTTGTTGCTAACTAATGGAACATGTTCTTTACTCTCAGATCGTAAACATTTTAGTATCCAATAACCATTTTATCCTGCTCAACGTGGCTTCTGTAAAGGTCTTTCATGTGAAACTCAACTAGGTTTATTTCTTCATGATCTTAGTTATAACCTTGACTTGAACGTACCAGTAGATGCCATTTTCTTAGACCTTGAAAAGGCATTTGACAAAGTTCCACACCAACGGCTCTCCTAAAACTTTCCCGTCTCAACATTAATCCATTTGTACTTGACTGGATACGTAGCTTTCTCACTAACCAGCAGCAGTTTGCTAACACGCAGTCATCTAAACGATCTTCTGTACTTTCGGGCATACCACAAGGCACAGTTCTCGGACCACTACTCTTTCTAATTTACATTAATAACCTTCCTACTGAGATCTCTTCTAATATTCGATTGTTTGCAGACAATTGTCTAGTTTATTGACACATAACACTTCAGACATGGATTTGCTTCAAAATGACCTAAAACGCATTGAATTACAGTGTAATGAATGGTTGATGTCTTTAAATACTAAAAAAACCTCACTAGTTTCTTTCCATCGCAGACAGCATCAACAATCAGGGAAATACACCATATAGTGATCCGAAATATCATCCGTTTACTCATATAAATACCTCGGCATAACCTTTTACACTACCCTAACTTGGTCACATCATGTCATTAACATAGCCAATGCCGCGAATCGAACCCTCAGTTTTCTCTGCCGGAACCTAAGACTTGCTGCCCCATAAGTAAAATTATTAGCTTATGTTACACATGTCCGCCCTAAGTTAGAATATGCATGTTCTGTCTGGGATCCTCATCAACATAACCTATCTAATATGCTTGAATCAGTTCAAAACCGTGCAGCTCAGTTTATTTGCTCTGAATATTCTTATCATGCAAGTCTGTCTGAACTAAAAACCCATGCCGGTCTTACTAATCTAGAATCATGACGTCATATTTCTCGACTGTCTTTTCACCCCCCCCCCCCCAAATTCTATCATTCACCACTCCAGATTTCAGCTATATTACCAGCTCATCGTCAGTCCAGCCGCATTAACCAAGAAAAGCCGTGTATCCTCCCCCGGCACAGACTACCTCCCATCTACGACCATTTTTTCTGAAAACCGCAAGGGACTGGAACGGTCTGTCTGCCGACGTCACGCACCACTCCGACGCACATCACTTCAAGGCTGCTCTCGAATCACTGTTTTGTTGAACTAAGCCCATCCTCATGTAATACCCCATCTCTGGGGCCTTTGAGATATAATAAATAAATAAATAATTAGAGCAAATGTATTCCAACTTCTTTCCTTTTTCGTTACAATACGAGGTCTGTTAGAAAAGTATGCGACCTTATTTTTTATTGCAAACACCTGATCGATATGAAACAAGCGTGCTTCCATCAGCTGACCTTGAACCTTTGTGCACATGCGCGAATTTTTCCCCGCCTGCCGATAGCCTCAGTCGCTGAGACGCAGCGTTTGAGTGAGGTAGTGTGCAGTGCTCTCGTCGTTTTTTTTTTTATTGCAAGGAAAATGGTGGAGCTACTGGAGCAGCGCAACTGCATCAGATTTTGCCAGAAACTGGGCGACACCCAAGTGGAAACCATTCGGAAGATTCAGACGGCTTTGTGTGACGATGCTATGAGCAGCACACAGATTAAGGAGAGGTACAACCGGTTCAAAGATGGCCGCACATCAGTGGAGAGCGAGCCACGCTCCGGTTGGCCATCAACATGCCGAAATGACCAGGTCATGGCCGAAGTGAACACTGGTGATGGGGGACCGTCGTGTGGCTATCCGAGAAATTGCGGAAGAGGTGGGCATCCAGCACTTTTTCTTCGCATTTCATTATGACCGAAGATTTGGCCATGAAGAGAGTGGCGGCAAATTCGTGCCGAAGCTGCTCATGGTGGAGCAAAAGCAACTTCTTGTTGAAGTCTCACAGGACATGCTGGATTCCACAAACAGTGACCCCGACTTCATGAACACCATAATGATTGGTGACGAGTCTTCGGTGTACGGGTACGACCCGGAAACCAAATCCCAGTCGTCACAGTGGAAAAATTCCACGTCACGAAAACCAAAGAAGGCCCGCCAAGTGCGCAGCAACGTCAAAGTGATGCTGACTGCCTTTTTTGACTCCCGTGGTGTGGTACACCATGAATACGCACCACAGGGTCAAACAATTACCAAAGAGTACTACAGGGATGTCCTCCATCACCTACGTGATGCTGTGCTGCGCAAGAGACCGGAGTTGTGGTCAACAGGAAATTGGCGCATCCATCACGACAGTGCTCCTGCACATTCCTCGCACTTGATTCAGACTTTTTCGGCGAAGAACCAGACTCCTGTATTTCAACAGGCTCCTTACTCTCCTGATATGGCCCCCGTCGACTTTTGGCTGTTTCACAAAATCAAGACGCCATTGAAAGGAGCGCGATCTCAGACAAGAGAGGACATTATGGCTGCAACGACAGCTGAGCTAAACTCCATTCCGAAAGAAGCCTTCTCGGAATGCTTCCAACAATGGCAGCACTGCTGGGAGAAGTGTGTGGAGTCCCAAGGAGACTGCTTTGAGGGTGATTAGGTTTCCAACGCTCCAGTTTAGCCAGTTTTTTTTTTTCTTCGGCCAAAGGTCGGATACTTTTCTAACAGACCTTCTTTCTTGCTGACATCCTTGTTATTTTCACCTATGAATTACACACAGAATACATTGCAACAACAACAAGAAAATCTGTTAAGGTCAGCCGCATAGAAGGTTCTTTAAAGTCACAATTGGCCCAAAAGAAGGCATTGGTCCTGGTTTTGATTGTTAAACCAGGGCGAATTTTTCTTTGACTGTAAAGTTTTCTTTCTGAGAAAGCCAAATGGTTTTCATTTGTAGATTTGTGCTACTCTAAGCTTGCCAATTTTTCTTTCATAAATCTGTCTGTACGTTTAGGGATTTGCACTTAACTCAATTGCCAAAGGAAACTTGTATACCATCTTGGCAAGCGTTTCCTGTTGTGACTGTCTACGTGCAGTCTTCAACACAGAAGTAACAATAGCAATATGAGTGAAGGCGCCATTATCAAAATAAGGATAGGAGAGATCGTCAGTTGTTCAGAATGCAATGCCAGAAAAACAAAAAACACTTTGCAGCAATGCAAAGTGCCCGAATCAAAAATAGTTGCTGGCACCACAAATATATACACATCAACACTCCCCTTTCTATTGACCATACAAGAGCAATTTTTTTAGACAGGACGCCACACAGCATGGTTCCTCAAGTGACAAAAGAAACACTTACACAATGCAGTTCTAAACTAAAACAGGTTACATTTGGTCAGGTTTGCTACATTATTCCCAGTATTTTCTGGTTTTATGGCGAGTATTTACTGCACAACACTGCGCAAAATAATATTTTTGTGGGTATCAGATGTGCCGTGATTTGTGACCTGTTACAGATACTTTTGCGCAACAGAGTTGTACAGCATATTGTAAACACCACTGCTGTACATCTAGAACACACCGCAATGTTCAATGGTCAGTACGCCTGCATACTGTGTTGACATATGGCTACAGTATTGCTGTTGTTCATTCTTCACTATTAGAGCTATATTATTGTGTCATATTTTCTTTATGATATCCATAAAAAACATAAATAGCCTTAACAAATAGCATGCAGAAAAGGATGACGCTAACTTTGCAAAGTGGCTGAACTAGATGTAATGTCTTATACTGCAGCAGCTAGCATAACTCAACACAAGCAGTACATAAAAACAGTACACCAATGAGACGCTTGAAGTACTCCAGTTCTTCTCGAGCAGCGCGCAGCCACGCAACACCTGCACCCACACAAACACACATGCAAAGAAAAAAGAAAAGGAAGCAGGAACCACACAGAGTACACATAACACAAATAACAAAAACAACAAAGTATGGAAAAACCCTGCCTCACTGACACTTGTGTTAAAACATGGCTCTTCTGAACCACCAAAAGCAGTGAAATAAATACTGCAACACCAAAACAGCAAAAAAAAGAGCATCCAGTTAGTGCAGAAATGCTTTCGTGCCATATTAGGATGCTCACTTTAAACATAAATATAATTTATATATATATATATTATATTTTTTTCATATTTTGATAGAAGTATGCCTCACAAAAATAAAAAACAGAATACAAGAACATATGCATATTTAAACAACAAGAAGTGAAATAAAAACTGCTGCAGAAACAAGGGGGTGCCCATATAATGGCACCAAACAAGACAAGCTGTAAAAAAAAGGGAAAAAAGACAGAATTGAGAAACACCTCACAGAATCACAGCCCAATTTTCAGTAAATCCATTTTTCGGAATCAGAATGGCACAGAATACGGGAGAAACTGCTGTAGCACGATGCGAAATTCGCTGAGATATCAACACTTTTTAGTTGGTGACAAGAGCAGCCCCAAGGACACAGGAGAATAATAGGCATCCTTGTGGTGGCATTTGTAACATTACTTTTGAGCCAGAAGTGGAAAATCGAAGAAGCCCACTGGTGGAGGTGCTGGGTACTCCCTGATGCCCGGAACTCTTGTGCGGAGTGCAATGTCGAGTTCAAACCCGCAATCAGTTCATACAGAGGACACTCCTATCCACCACTACAGTCGCCGACTGCGGGGCCTCAGCCCGGAGGTAATCCTCTTGGAAAACACCCCATCAACCGGACCACCACCTAACGAGATGGCAACCGCAGGACATTCTCAGGTAACTCTGCAGCACTCTCAGACTCCCGAGACATTCCATGGTGATGCTTACGAGGATGTTGAAGATTGGCTCGCACAATATGTGCGAGTCACCAAGGCGGATTGGTGGACTGCAGAAAAAAAACTTGCGAACGTCTAGTTCGCCCTGGCGGACAGCGCTCATACGGCAGTACGGAGTACGACAGTACGAGAACCAGGAAGCCACACTGACTTCCTGGAATGAATTCCGACAACAGCTTTTAACCTTAAACCTTCGCAAACAATGATCGTCGCGACTCTGCTCAACAACTAATCGTGTCACGCATCCAGAAACTGAATGAAAGCGTCGCCATGTTTGTGGAGGACATGACCCCGCTGTTCCGCCGCGCTGACCCAGAGATGCCGGAAGCAAAAAAAATCTGCCATCTGATGCGAGACATCAAGGAACAAGTTTTCACCGGTCTCCGACAACCGTTGCGGAATTCATCTCTGAGGCTACTTCGATTGAACGAGCACTGCAACAACGTTGCCGACCCTATGATCGCCCAAACAACGCCTCGAGCAATGTTTCTGCTCTGACTGCCGGCAATGAGTATTCACTTCATGAGCTCATTCGAGAGGTTGTTCATTCGCAACCTCCTGGCGACTCTGCAGGAGCCAGTCGGGGCTTCTGTAGCAGAGATTGCGCGACAAAAAAAAACAGACAAGCATTCTCGTTGCTCGACTCTACTGGACCAACGGTCTGCGAGCTACGTGACGGCTGTTCGTCGTCCTCATCCATGAGCAGCCTACAACTCGTCACCAACGGCTCTTTCTATCAACGAGCCGTCATCCCCGCCGTACAATGTGCAGCCACTGACCCCACAACCGAGTATACCTGTAGAAACATCAGCCTACGTCCCTCTGCAGGCAACTGCAGCTTGACCGCAGAGGACGCCCACAAATCGACCACTTGTTCACACGACGGACATGTGGCGCAACTTCGACCTTAGTGCTTTCATTATGGAGAAGCCGGCCACGTTTATCGGTTTTGTCTGTATAGTGACCTCGGATACCAGAGCTTTCCACCCACCTTCCCTCGAGTTCCCTTCGAAAACAGGCGCTACATTGACGACGTTGCTACACAAGGACATCCATTGACTCGTCGACCCCGCTCTCAGTCCCCTGTACTAAGCTCTTCACCGTAAGGTCGCAGTTACGCCGATGTAGTCAGGGGCTGCAGATCCCCTAGTGCTCGTCGGGAAAACTAACAGGAGCGACCTTCGGGCAGGAAGTTGCCGACCATCGAAATGCTACAACACCCCCAACATTATCTGTGCGATCTGACATGCCTCTGCTGACCCCAAGGGAAGTCGTAAGTGCCGACCTCGCTGTTTTCATAGATGAACACCCAGTAACGGTGTTAGTAGATACCGGGGCCGATAGCCTTAATAAAGTCAAGACATCATGGACTGGTCCCGTCATAAGAACGGCGGGAGGTCAATTGATGACCCAAACAGGCAAATGCACGGCCAGAATTAATATCGGTAGCTTGACATTTGTTGCAACTTTCGTCATTTTGCCGGAGTGCTGTAGACGTAATATTGTGAATGGATTTCCTGCACGAATACGGCGGTATTATAAACATTCCGGACAGGTCGGTCACATTTTGGATGGGCGCAGATTCGGTCGTACACTGTGACAATCAGCGACGTTAGCATTTACGTATCTTCGATGACGATGTGACCATCCCTCCGCACTTAAGTGCTCTTGTGCCTGTAACATGCGACACGCCAAGCAGCTCCTACATGATCGCCGAAGAAATTCATGCTCTGCTGTTTAGTCATCGCGTATCGGTTGCAAGAGGCGTAGTTGATAATACTCGCGGACAGACGGACGTCCTACTAACAAACTTTAGCCCTGAACGCCAGCATCTTACAACAGGTATCGCAGTCGCATACGTGGAAGAGCTCAATGAGGTTACCGACTGCATGACTGTTGAACAAGACGATTCCGCCGGCCTACCGACCATGCCTCTATCCATTGATGTGAGCCCAAGTTTGCGTCTATAAAGAAACAAAGACTCCTCGAGCTTATTGACGAGTTTCAGCACTGTTTCTTTTCAACGTCCAAAGTTGGCCAAATGCCACTGACCAAACACCGAATTATTACAGACGAAATGGCCAGACGGCAGCGCGAGAACGTGAAGCAATAGAAAACCAGGTGCAGAAAATTCTTCAAGATGACGTTATTCAGCCATCAAAGAGTACTTGGGCATCGCCGGTAGTGTTAGTCAAGAAAAAGGATGGCAGCTTCCGTTTCTGCGTCGACTACCGCAAACTCAACCAGGTCACTAAGAAGGGTGTTTACCTGCTACCCCGCATAGACGATTCTCTCAATAGACTACGGCATGCACGCTACTTCTCGTCAATGGATCTAAGAAGTGGTTATTGGCAAATAGAAGATGAAAGAGACCATGAGAAAACAGCGTTCGTGACACCTGATGGCCTCTATGAATTTAGGGTACTTCCTTTCGGCTTGTGCTCCCCACCAACAACATTTCAATGGCTAATGGACACCGTTCTATCAGGCCTCAAGTGGCAAACGTGCTTATACAGGGTGTCCCAGCTAAATGTAGCCAATGTTTTAAAAACAACGGAGTGTGCTAGGAGGCTCAAACCGAACTCAGTGGGGTTGAGGATCGCGTGTCCTAGTCTGCGGTATTTTTTGTTTTGCAAACTAATTGCCTAACTGTTTAAATATTGGCTTCACCAATAAAGTGCCAATACGAGAGTTGTAGATCACATTTAAAAATCGCTGGCGGCAGTGTTTGCAATTAAGTACCATTGATGAAGTGTCTTGTAATTGCCTTTATATAAAGCCTGCGAAATACAAAAACAACCGTGTGATAGCACCACTATTGCAGCACCCCCAAACGACCGATCAAGAAATGAAATCCGCGTATCTGTACAGCGGTTCCAGCACGGGCTTCGCGTTTGCGGTGGCTGCAAGGTACGCGCCACCAATTGTCGCTAGTAAGATATGATAGCGAATGAATAGAGCACGACAACAGCATTTTCCTTCCTGATTAAACAGTTCTGTGGTCAACATTTACTCCAGCCCGAGCTTCTTTTTCTCTTGCCTTGTGTGTTCGGGCTTAATTCCACAAGTGGAGCGAATGATATGTTTATAACACGTCACGTCGAAGTGCGACACACCTTCATCACCGCCGTTCGCTCTGTGCGCCCGATCGTGACAGGGCACGTGAGTGAGCCACGAAAAGGCATGCAAACAATGTCCTTTACTGATCAGTCGTTTGGGAGTGCTGCAAGAGTGGTGCTATCACGCGGTTGTTTTTGTATTTCGCGGGCTTTCTTTAAAGGCAATTACAAGACACTCCATCAATGGTACTTAATTGCAAACACTTCAGTCAGCCATTTTTAAATGTGATCTACAACTTTCGTATTGGCACTTTCTTGGTGAAGCCAATATTTAAAAAGTTAGGCAATTATTTTATGCCAATTAATTGACTTTGCAAAATGAAAAAAATATTGCATACTAGGTCACACGATCCTCAACCTCACTGAGTTAGTTTGAGCCTCCTAGCACACTCTGTCGTCTTTAAAACATTGGCTACATTTAGCCGGGACACCCTGTATATCTGGACGATGTGATTGTATTCTCTGCGACATTTGACGAGCACTTGAGGCAACTGGGTGCTGTTTTTCAAGCCATACGGTCAGCTGGTCTCACGCTTAAGCCATAAAAATGCCATTTTGGCTTCAAAGAGCTTCTTTTTCTAGGCCATGTTGTCAGTAATGCGGGGGTACAGCCTGATCTGGAAAGATAGCTGCCATTGAACATTTTCGTATGCTGTCCAACAAAAAGGCAGTGAGACAATTTTTAGGCTTTGTGCATATTACTGGTGTTTTATTCAGAACTTTTCATGCATTGCATCGCCGTTGACACGCCTCACCAGAGAAGACGTCTCGTTTGTATGGGATGAATATCAGCAGAAAGCATTCGACGAGCTACGGCAACGCCTTCAAAATCTACCGGTCCTGGGACTCTTCGATGAAGACGCCTTGACATCAGTTCACACTGATGCTAACAATATTGGCTTAGGAGCTGTACTTCTACAGTGGCAAGACGATGCTGAAGAAGTCATAGCTTATGCAAGTAGAAGCCTTTCCCACAAAGAAGAAAATTATTCCACCACAGAAAAAGAGTGTCTTGCAGTGGTTTGGGCGGTGCTCAAATTTTGCCCATATTTGTACTGCCGTTCGTTTGATGTTGTCAATGACTGTCATGAACCAATAAAGGAAGAAAGAAGAAGAAAAAGCACAAGATAAGAAGAGAAGAAGAAGACACGAGGAGTCAATGGCAGAAATAAAGAAAGAAGTTAGAGAATAAGAGCCTCTGAATAAAAGGAATACCATATGAAAAGAAGATGAAGTGGAAAAATGCACATGCGGCTACGTGGCCTAGGCGGAGAAGGGACACGTAGCCGAAGAGAGAAGGGCCCAGATACGCTCTCAGACAAAAAGGCAGGCAGAAGGAGCTGGAGGCCGGACAGGACGGGTGGATCGCGGAAACAGTGGCAACCCAATGGAAGCTGTTCTTCAGCTGCCGCGGCCACAACCCGCGAGCTGAGTGAACGCCCCACCGGAAGCCACAGCTACAGGCTGACGGCGCCGCCTCCCGGATTCCCTGAGGCTACGTTCCGCAGGCTAGCGAAGTTGGCCGGGCGATCCAGGCGCCTCGGTCACCCCACCGTCCTAACCCCCGAACCAGCTCAACCATGGGCCGAACGTCGGACTCAGCGATGCAAACTTCACGACACATCAGCGGGCCCAACAACATGTCGCCGGAAGCAGCGACGACGACGTGACATGGCCATGTCGATGAACTTCATGTAAATATTTTGAACTGCATAATACGTCGTGTGCGAGGACTTAAGATAATATTTTCAATTAACCAGCTTTTATATAGTTTTTCGTACGTTAGGGTTTGGATACTGGGTTGATAATGCGTGCTTTCTTAATATTTGTATTTTTCTTATGATCATGCCCCATAAAGGCTTTTCTTAACCCAAACGCTCCTTGCATCGTGTTTACCACCCTGAGACCGTGACAAAATATTGGCGAGCCTGCCAGGATTTATTTCCTGAATACTCGGTCTCACACTTCGCAGGAACATGGATTATGAGAAGCTGTTGGGGGTAGCCAATTCTCTGGGACTTAGCCGCGAAGAATCGCTTAGCCTTTTTGATCGAGCACAAAAAGAAGCTCGAGAAGCATGCGAAGCGGAAAAAGAAATTTTGTTGAAGTTGCGTTTGGCCGATAAGTCATTGAAAAAGATGACGCGGATAGATTGTGGGTTTCTTCGGAAATGGAGCCACAAAGAACAAAGACAATTTGTCCACGAAAGTTAATGGCTCCAGTTGACGATAAGCGAGATGACCTTGATGCTTGTCTGCATCGTTTTGAAAGGATTGCTTTAGGACAAGGTTGGGAGCGATCTGAGTGGGCGACAGCGCTTAGTTTGTGTTTAGTTGGAGAAGCGTTGAACGCGTTCAGAAGAAGGCCAGAATCTGAGTCAATGGACTACAACAAAGTCAAGAAAGCATTACTGCAGAGATTCAGGCTAACTGCAGAAGGATTCCGTGAGAAATTCCGGAAGAGTAAACCAGAGCAATCAGAAACTGGTAAACAGTTTGCTTGCCGTTTAACAAATTATTTTGATAGATGGATGGAAATGGCAAACACAGTGAAGACGTACGAAGGAGTCAGGGAGCGCATTGTGATTGAGCAGTTCTTGACTTGTTGTAACCCAAAACTCAATGTTCTTCTTAAAGAACATTCATCGAAATGTCTAGATGACTTCGCTGATTCTGGTGACCAATTTCTGGAAGCGCAAGGCTTGAGGTATTTAGGTAAAAACGAAGATGAAACTCGTAAAAGAGACGATGTAACCCAAGTTAGACAAGGTGTGGTACCTAAGGTACTTGGATGTTTCCTGTGCAACCGAGTCGGTCATCGTGCAGTAGATTGTCGTGTAGGAGGGAACCGACCACAGGCGCGTATCATTTGTCAGCACTGCAAGAGACGAGGACACCGCACGGAAGACTGCAGACTACAGAACCGAGAAAAGGCAGCAGGCGTGGTTTCCCTAAATGATGGAAAGGCAGCATCATCGCAAGAATCAACCAAGGATACCCAGGATATGTCGAAAACCATGCTCTCAAGCACCAAGGACGCGCTCGAGAAGACGAGGCTATCACTGGGTTTTCCTGCAGTTGATGGAGAGATCAACGGAATATGAGTCTCAGTTCTTCGAGATAATGGGACCCAACACGGCCTTGGTGAGACGGAGATTGATTCGGGAGCAAGAACTAACAGGAGACAGCACGGCAATCATGGTCGACAGCACAGTTACGCATTTACCTGAGGCCGGAATTCAAGTTTCTACTCCCTACTACTCTGGATGGCTGATAGTGAAGTGTGTAGATAAGTCGCTATATGATTTAATATTGGGCAATCTACCAGGGGTAAGAAGCGTGGATCACCCTGATATCAAGTGGAAGAGTAGCTGCACCAACACGGGAAAAGCAAAAGCGAAAGAAAAAGAACAGGAGCACAATCCTAACATGGTGACACAAAAAATTAAGACTAAAGAGGATAGTCCAGCAGTGTCGTCGGCGATAGCTACGAGATCAATTACGCAGCGAACATTGAGACCTAAAGGTACCTACAACCGAAGTACTTGCGGTGACGCCAACAGAATTTGCAGAAATGCAAATAAAGGATGATTCAGTACAAGCCTGCTTTGAGAAGGAAGGAGAGTCAACTACAAATAAAAGAGGAAGAACCATTTTTGAATTCCAGAAGAAAAATGGATTGTTGTACAGAAGATGCAAGTTTACCTCGGGCAGAGAAATGATGCAGTTGGTGGTTCTTAAATCACTACCACGGACGGTCTTGAATTTGGGACACGACAGCATCATGGCCGGGCACCAAGGCATAAAAAGAACGGTGGCGAGGATCACAGAAGCATTTTTCTGGCCAGGACTACAAAGCGAAGTAAAGCAATATGTAAGAGCCTGTGACATTTGCCAGCGGACGATACCAAAAGGACGAGTGAACCGAGTTCCACTTGGGAATATGCCAACCATTGACATGCCATTTCAGAGAGTAGCGATAGACAACGTAGGATCAATAAAACCGGTATCAGCAAAAGGAAACCGCTATGTTCTCACGATGGTCGATATGGCCAGGCGCGGATCCAGGGGGGATGTCCGGATGTCCTGACCCCCCCCTCAGATTTCTGCATCGCCCCCTCGCTGACAGGGGGATGGCCCTGTCGCAAAAAAAAAGAAATATGGCCACCAGAATTCTTCAAAAGTATTTTTCGCGAGTACCAGTGGTAGCAGCCATGTAGAAGAAAAGCTAGCTCGCCCACAAGCTTAGTTGTATTCCGTAGGGGTGTGTGTTGTCGCGGCGTTGCCGTAGTTATTTATTCTCATGAACACCTTGGACCTCCTGGCGCCGGCCATGCCTTACTTGTCCCGTCGGTGGCGTCGAATGAACGAGGGAACGTCCATTTTGCCAAGCACGCCGATGTGCGCGCGAGCGCTTTCGCGCCTGATTAACTTAGTTCCCCCTCGGGGTATCATCGGTTGCCTCATGTCATCGGTTCCGCGACTAACCTGCTTAATGAAAGAGATGTCTCGCTGAAGTGTTCATATATAAATAATATAAGGATGTTTATTGGATGGCACTCGAAGCAGCGCAAGGGCGACTGTCCAAAAAGCGCAGCACGGACTCTCAGCACGAGCGGCGCTCGAGAGCCGAAGGAAACGACCCACTAGAAGGTACTGGCGAGGGAGACCCACTTCAAGGCGCTGGAGCGAACGACCCACTACAGAGTTCCAACGCTTCACTACAATTACCCAGGGTGTGAAAAGGGAGCCGCCCGGCGACTTAACAGGTTGTCACCATGAGTGGGTCATGGTATATCTTGAGGCGCTCCACATTGACGATGTCGCGCCCTCGACGGCGCATGTCCGAAGACGGTTCAACGGGTTCGATGAGGTAATTTACTGGGGACGTGCGTTCGACGACACGGCAGGGGCCTTCGTATTTGGGAAGCAGTTTCGAAGAGAGTCCAGTTGCGGTGGTAGGGACTGAGAGCCAGACGAGCGCCCCAGGAAAAAACGTGGGCGCAGAAGTGCTGGTGTCGCCGCGAATGCTCTTCTGCCGCTCTTGTTCATTTGTAGTAAAGGTCCGGGCCAGGTCGTGACACTCTTCAGCATGCCTTGCTGGAGCAGGTCTTGCAGCATGTCTTGCTTGGTGGCTGTGCCACAACACACACCAGTAACCCACTTCTGTTCATCATGCAGGTTTTCCTTTCTGCTGCCACACGCATGCTGCTGCCTGCGATAGTGATGTCAGCGAACGTCGTCAAGGAACCGCCAGATCTGCGCACCGGGATTGACGTGACTAGTTGGCTCATAGGTGTCGACAGTCATTCCGCCTGTCCAACCGCGCCACCACCTCAAAACTGGATCCTCGACCAAGTATCGAGAGCCCTGCTGTCATCGACAACCATCGCAGAGCCAGCTATAAAGGAACCACGGCCATCGCCCGCGTTTTGTGGGCTTGGTGGCTGTGCCACAACACACACCAGTAACCCACTTCTGTTCATCATGCAGGTTTTCCTTTCTGCTGTCACACGCGTGCTGCTGCCTGCGATAGTGATGTCAGCGAACGTCGTCAAGGAACCGCCAGATCTGCGCACCGGGATTGACGTGACTAGTTGGCGCATAGGTGTCGACAGTCATTCCGCCTGTCCAACCGCGCCACCACCTCAAAACTGGATCCTCGACCAAGTATCGAGAGCCCTGCTGTCATCGACAACCATCGCAGAGCCAGCTATAAAGGAACCACGGCCATCGCCCGCGTTTTGTGGGCTTGGTGGCTGTGCCACAACACACACCAGTAACCCACTTCTGTTCATCATGCAGGTTTGTGAACCAGACTGCTTCTATACTAAGAGAACTGGCAATCACTTCTTGGTGCAGCTTCCGAGCCCGCAATGCTGCTTTGATATTGCTTGTGAGTGTCTTAGTGTAATTAGATCTATTTTGTTACAGTCGGGGGATATTGAAACGAACCCTGGTCCTGATACTGATGCTGTGCTTGCCGAACTGAAAAAACTGTCCGCTGGCCAAACCACAATAATAGCCGACATGCAGGGCCTTAAAAGTCAATGCACGGCTACAAGTGCTGCACTCGCCAACTTAAGCAAGAGGTTAGCGGATCTAGAGGGCCATTACCAGAAACTGCTACCAATGCAAATCGAGATACAGACTATACGGGCGGATACCGAGCAAACAGCAAGACTTGTTCACGCTCTGAATGCCCGCGTTGACGATGCAGAGAATCGCTCAAGGCGAAACAATCTTGTGTTTTACGGCCTTCCTGACACAGCAGCATCAGAAACGTCGGCCGCGTCTGAAGAAAAAATTTTACGTCTATGCTCAGACCACCTGAACGTGCCACTTGAACCTCAAGATATAGAGCGAGCGCATCGTGTTAGTCGCTATTCTGCTAATCGCCCGCGTCCACTAATTGTTAGGTTTAATCATTATAAGAAAAAAGAAATGGTGCTCTCAAATGGGCGCAAACTTAAGGGCACTGACCTCAGCATGGGTGAAGATTTCTCCCCAGCGGTTAGGAACGCCCGCAAGCAACTTGTTTCCTTTGCGAAAGCCAAATCTGTGCCATTTTCTTTGCGCTTTAAAACTCTTCTAATTGGTTCTAAGCGCTACGTGTTCGATGACGCATCGCAAACAGTGAAAGAAATATAGCAGTCATCACATCATCAAAAAACAAGCCACCCCCCTCGAACGAAACCTATATCGCATGTTTCCCTTTCAATAATTTATACTAACATACGAAGCTTCATTCCAAAACGAGAACACGTGTCCAACCTCGTGCTGTCGTCCAACAGCAACGTTCTTGTACTCACGGAAACATGGCTTTGCAACGACATCTATGACTCGGAAGTGTTGGCTGATTTGCCAAACTTCAGCGTATTTCGAAAAGATCGTGCCGGGACTAGAGGAGGAGGTGTGCTTATTGCCGTTAGTCAACAGTTGTCGTGCTCTGCTATAAACATCACATCAGAATTGGAAATACTGTTTATTCTATGCCATGCCGCCCCCCAGTCTGTAATTTTAGGTGTATGTTACAGGCCTCCTCGCAATAGCGCCGACTTCGCTCGTAATCTAAACAATGCACTAAACGTGGTTTGCTCTCGCTATCCTAATGCCGACCTTCTTCTTTTTGGAGACTTTAACTTACCAGACATTAATTGGCGCAACACAGTACCCTCCCTAGTAAACCAAACCGAAGCGAGAGATTTTCTGGACGTTTGCCTCAACTTTAATCTAACACAACTCGTATCAGAGCCAACGCGCGTCACCCAAGACACTGCAAACATTTTAGATTTAGTACTAGTCAACCGTCCAGATAGTTTGTCGTCCATCACCTTTCTTAGAGAAATCAGTGATCACAAGGTCATCCATGCTTCTTTTCGCTTTGCTCCAGCTCTGCGGCAGAAGCGCGAGAAAACTATACACTTATACGACAAAGGTAATTATGATGCAATATGTGAACATTTACAGGATTTTCTACCTTCCTTCCAAGATGCGTTTCATAACCGCAGCATTCATGAAACTTGGCTGATATTCAAAGAAAAAATAAACAACTTAACGAACCGGTTCATACCAAAAATTACCTTTCGAACGCATGAACAAAAACCATGGTTTAACAATTCGTTAAAAAGGCTAGAAAACAAGAAGAAACGCATGTATCGCGCCGCAAAATGCAGGACGAATACGTGTGCATGGGAAAAATACTACGCTGCTGAACGCGCATACCTATCAGCGATTCGCAAGGCGAAAGATGCATTCTTTGGTGATGACCTTCGGAAACTTTTAATCAATAACACAAAAAAATTCTGGCAGGTGATAAACCCTCAAGAAAGGCGCAGTGTAACACTTACCAATGACGAAGGTGAAACGGTCGACGATGTAGAGTGCGCGAACCTTTTTAATGCAGCTTTTGTATCTGTATTTACAGAAGAGCCTACCACGTCCCCGTTTTCTTCGCGTACTAATGCATCAAGTGTCATGCCCACCATTACATTTTCACAGGAAGGTATTTCATCGTTAATTGACAATCTTAAACTCACATCGTCGGCCGGCGTGGATAACATTAATTCGAAACTGTTAAAGAATACTAAACATGTCGTCGCAGTATTCCTGTGTTTGCTATTCTCGCAGTCACTTTCAACTGGAGAAATACCATATGACTGGAAGGTGGGGAGGGTTGTTCCCATCCACAAAGCAGGCGACAGGAATTGTCCGCTTAATTATCGCCCCATTTCATTAACGAGTGTGCCCTGTAAGCTCATGGAGCACGTCATGTACACAGAAATCATGAAGTTTCTTGACTCGAACAAATACTTTCATTCATCACAGCATGGGTTCCGCAAAGGCTTTTCCTGTGAAACACAACTGGCCATTTTCCTGCATGATATTCACACCAACTTAGATTCTAACCTCCAAACAGATGCGATATTTCTAGATTTTGCAAAAGCGTTCGACAAGGTACCACACCAACGTCTACTACTAAAACTTTCTCTTGCGAACCTTAACCCCGACATTTTGCGATGGATTGAAGCGTTCTTGACAAACCGATCTCAGTTCGTTACAGTTAACAACTGCGCATCTAACCCCCTACCAGTGACTTCCGGTGTACCGCAAGGATCTGTTCTTGGACCTCTACTCTTCATAATATACATCAATGATCTACCCCTGCACGTGTCTTGCAACGTTCGTTTGTTCGCAGACGACTGTGTCATTTATCGAACAATTACTAGCACATCTAATTAAGACTTACTTCAGGAGGACATTAACTGCTTACAGCAATGGTGCGACCGTTGGTTAATGGAACTTAATCCCAAGAAATGCAACTTGATGGTATTTTCTCGTCGGCGCGATCCATTTCCTTACCAATACACAATTAATAATATTCCCGTGTATTCTGCGCAGTCTTACAAGTACCTAGGTGTTACTATATCTAACGACTTATCCTGGCGCACACACGTCAGTAATATCATTTCATCTGCTAACAAATCACTGGGTTTTCTCAAGCGTCATCTAAAACGTGCCCCCAAACCTGTTAAACTACTGGCCTACCAGTCAATAGTCCGACCAAAACTGGAATATGCATCCGCCATATGAAATCCACGCCAAACATACCTCATCAACGCACTCGAAGCCGTCCAAAACCGCGCCGCAAGGTTCATCCATTCTAATTATTCATATGACGTGAGCATATCTTGCTTAAAGAAAGAATTGAATTTACTTCCCCTTTGTACGCGCCGGCGCACTGGAACCCTTTCACTTTTTCATAAGTTCTATCACACCTCGCTTAATCAACCACCCTATATCCTACCCGCAGCCCGAACATCTCATCGTACACGACACACTTTTCAAGTGGGCCGCCCTCGCATGCGCACTGTCACCTTTTCCGCCTCATTCTTTTGCCTTGCCGCTACAGATTGGAACAACCTGCCCCACCAAATCGCCGCCATCACTTGCCCTCGTACGTTTATGGAGAGTGTCACTGCGCACTTTTCACAATGAAAGTGACTTGTGCTAACATACTTATATGCTCGTGCAATTTAGTTTGTATTATTTAGGTCTATGTGTTTGCGCTGACGTATGTAACACTTTAACTCATGTTGTTTTCTTTAGTTCTTTTATTGTTTGCGTGTTCATTTCTGTATTATACAAATTATGTACTAATGTATTCCCACCCCTTATGTAATACCCCTGTCAAGGGGTCTTTAAGGTATTAAAATGAAATGAAATGAAATGTCTGGCTGTGGCAGATATAGGGGTATACTCAGACGTGTCTGGCTTGTATGGAAGGATCGTGTCAATCGTGTGCGACGGGTGGCGGCCGTACAATAAGAACGGTGAGAAGCCAGTAGTACTCTGAGGGGCGGTATTGTAGGCGTAGGTGACGAAGGGCAGAATGGCATCCCAATTGGTGTGGTCGGCAGCGATGTACATTGAGAGCATGTCGCCGAACGTGCGGTTAAATCGCTCTGTGAGACCGTTTGTCTGTGGGTGGTAAGCAGTAGTTTTGCGGTGAACGACGTGACACTCTTTGAGAATGGCTTCGACGACTTCCGACAAGAAGACACGGCCTCGATCGCTGAGTAGCTCCTCGGGTGGACCGTGACGCAGTATGAATCGGTGGAGCAGGAAGGAGGCCACATCTCGTGCTGTAGCCGCTGGAAGGGCGGCAGTTTCGGCGTATCGTGTGAGATGGTCAACAGCGACGATGGCCCAGCGGTTAGCAGCTGACGTCAAAGGAAGAGGTCCGTATAAATCGATGCCAACGCGCCCAAACGGCCGGTTAGGACATGACAAAGGTTGTAGACCTGCTGGCGAGAGGTGCGGCGAAGATTTCCGGCGCTGACAATCGAGGCAGGAGCGAACAAATTTCTGCACGTACCGGTACATTCCCCGCCAAAAGTACCGTTGTCGAATTCGGTGGTAAGTTTTGTATACCCCAGAGTGTGCACACTGCGGATCAGAGTGGAACGATTCGCATATTTTAGAACAGAGACTGCGGGGTACTACCAGTAACCACTGGCGGCCGTCGGCGCTGTAATTGCGTCGGTGAAGTAGCTCGTCGCGAATGGCGAAATGGTGGGCTTGACGACGCAATGCGCGAGTGGGTGGTGTTGCCGACGGATCAGTGAGCAAGTCTATCAGCGAGACAATTCATTGGTCCTTGCGCTGTTCTGTAGCGATGGTGTGAAGGTCGATGGAAGAAACGGCCAGCTGAGTTCCTGAGCAGCGGGCGTTGTCGTCGGGTAAGGGGGAGCGCGAGAGGGCGTCGGCGTCGGCATGTTGGCGTCCGTTGCGGTAGAGCACGCGGATGTCGTAGTCCTGCAGACGAAGTGCCCAACGGGCGAGACGGCCTGAGGGATCCTTCAACGACGACAGCCAGCATAGTGCATGGTGGTCAGTAACGACATCGAACGGGCGACCATACAAATAAGGGCGAAACTTCGTAAGGGCCCAGATGATCGCCAGGCATTCTTTTTCGGAGACGGTGTATAGTTGGCCTCGGCTTTAGTAAGCGTACGACTTGCATACGCCACGACATATTCAGGGAACCCTGGCTTGCGCTGCGCAAGGACAGCGCCAAGGTCAACACCGCTGGCGTCCGTGTGCACCTCTGTAGAGGGCCGTAGGGTCGTAGTGGCGTAGTATGGGCGGAGACGTCAACAAACGACGGAATCAAACACGACTGCCTCTAAGTTTTCAATACAAACATACCTACTTACTGCAGTCGACAAAAATAATTGTTCAATTTTGTTTAATTGGGCTGCTCACAGCGATAATTATCATCTCACTTTGTGCCCCCCTGGCCACATAGATTATTTGTACAGGTGGTATTCGCGTGCCTCCCAGTGCCTAATTTTGAGAAAACCATAAAGCTTAGTTTTGAACACCCTGTATACAGCCGCCAAGCACATGGCTGTATTGAGTAATGCCCTTTTCCTATAAGGTCGGAGAAACCGATACCTGGCTTCGCTACAGGTCTTCTTCCTCTTTCTGGGGTTTTACGTGCCAAAACCAGTTCTGATTACGAGACACGCCGTAGTGGAAGGCTCCGGATTAATTTTGACCAGCTGGGTTTCTTTGACGTGCATTACAACGGAAGCACACGGGCGTTTTTGCATTTCGTCTCCATCGAAATGCAGCCGCCGGGGCCGAGATTCGATCCCGCGATCTCGTGCGCAGCAGCGCAACGCCTTAGCTGACTGAGCCACTACGGCGGGCTACAGGTGTCGCTCTAGCCGTATAAAACGCGGGTTTATCGTGAGCAGAAACTGTGAATTTCGGTAAATAAGAAAGGCTACTATCATCATCATCATCATTGACAGAAGCTGACCCCCCCCCTCAGAAAAAACCTGGATCCGCCCCTGGATATGGCGACAAGATATCCAGAAGCCATCGCCTTAAAAGGCATAGATTCAATTCAGGTTGCCGAGGCTCTAATAGAGATGTTCTCTCGGTATGGTCGCCCCCGAGAAATTCTTCGTGACCGGGGATCCAACTTCACATCTGACCTAATGAAGGAGTTCAACAGGTTGCTCTCGATAAAGCAGTTGCTCACAATGCCATATCATCCTATGGCAAATGGCCTGGTAGAAAGATTTAATTGCACACTGAAGAACATCATAAAGATGTGTCAAGAAAGACCTACGGATTGGGACCGTTACCTACCAGCATTATTGTTTGCATACAGAGAAGTGCCACAAGCAAGTCTCAATTTTTCACCATTCGAGATGTTGTATGGACGCATGGTTAGAGGTCCGTTAACTATCCTCAAGGAGGTATGGGCAAATGAAGGACTCGACACCGAAGTCAAAACAACATACACCTACGTGTTGGGAACTTCGAGAGAAGCTGGAAGAAACGTGCAAGTTAGCACATCGCAGTTTGGAGGAAGCCAAAGAACGCTATAAAACCTATTACAACAAGAAGGCGGTGACAAGACGACTCAATCCAGGAGACAAAGCGCTTATCCTTCTACCCAGTGATGGAAACAAACTGTTGATGCAGTGATGCATCACCATCAGTGATGAGATGGAGCCTTGCGCTTCAAGAATATAGCTTCCATGTAGAATACATCAAGGGAAGAGAAAATGTTGGAGCAGACTTTATGAGTAGAACTTCATAGTACATGGCCTGAAAAGTGTTATAACAGTTTACTCTAGTAGTGTTGTGGTTTAGGAGTATTGGACAATGACTTTTTTGTGTGCAATAGTTAACTCGACGATGTGTACAGTGCAGTGAATAAGTGATGTGCAGGGAAGGTACCCAGTGGTGCAAATGACAAAAATGGTGGAAGACATCAAGTGTTAATGTTGGACCGACATATGAAGACAATGGAAACATCCAATACAAGGAAAAAGAAGCAGTTTTTCATATGGAAAAACTCTTGAAGGTGGGCATATATGTCATGAGCCAATAAAGGAAGAAATAAAGAAAAAGCAGAAGATAAGAAGAAGAAGATGGGAGGAGTAGATGGCAGAAATAAAGAAAGAAGAAGTTAGAGAATAAGAGCATCTGAATAAAAGGAATACCATATGAAAAGAAGACGAAGTGAAAAAATACACGTGTGGCTACGTGGCCAAGGCGGAGAAGGGACACGTAGCCGAAGAGAGAAGGGCCCAGCTACGCTCTCGGACGAAGGAAGGCAGCAGAAGCTGGAGGTCGGACAGGAAGGGTGGATCGCGGAGACGGTGGCAACCCAATGGAAGCTGTTCTTCAGCTGCTGCGGCCACGACCCGCGAGCTGAGTGAACGCCCCACCAGAAGCCGCAGCTACTGGTGGGATCCCGCACTGGTGTCATCCCGCAACCCACCGTTCTAACCCCCAAACCAGCTCAACCGTGGGCCGAACGTCGACTCAGCGACGCCGACGCTACGACACATCAGCGGGCCCAACAACGGAAGCAGCGATGACGACGTGACGTGGCCATGTCGATGGACTTCATGTAAATATCTTGAACTGAATAATACGTCATGTGCGAGAACGTAAGATAATATTTTCAATTAACCAGCTTTTATATAGTTTGTCGTACATTAGCGTTTGGATATTGGGTTGATAACGCGTGCTTTCTTAATATTTGTATTTTTCTTATGCTCATGTCCCATAAAGGATTTTCCTAACCCAAACGTTCCTTATGTCCTCCATAAGGTGAACTTTTCTCCGAACGGAAGCGCTTACTTGTTCGTCGTCCCACCATCTCTCAGGAATGAAATACTGCAGGCATGCCATGATGAAACAACATCCGGCCATTTGGGATTAACGCACTACAGAGTGAGACAAAGGTATTACTGGCCAAGATTGACGGCGACCGTTCAACAGTACATCCGGACACGCCTTGATTGCCAGCGGCAGAAAGTGCCAGCCTTCAATCCAGCAGGCTTCCTCCATCCTATCAAAGTACCCAGAACTCCATTTGCACAAGTCAGAATGGATATGCTAGGCCCATTTCCAACACCTGCAACGGGACAAGTCACACCAATGGACACCGATGTGACCGGACTGCGACACCGCCGGATTATCGTAGCCATGGACTATCTCACTAGCTACGCCGAAACCAAAGCTCTACCTCGGGGAACGGCCAGTGAAGCAGTTAGATTTTTTTATAGAGAATGTCGTACTGAGACATGGCGTCCCCACAGTAATAACTGACAGAGGAACTGCATTCACAGCCAAGCTATTGGGCACAGTTATAAGACTTAGTGGCACATCTATAACAGAGCAGGGGGTCTTAAACTTACTTCTTCACTTGTGTGTTAAAAAAAGCCCAGGCCCTGACGGAATTCCAAATGAATTTCTCTTTCGATATGCAGAGTGGGTTGCCAAATACCTCACAAAAATTTTTCAAACATCTATTGCCACAGGGTCTTTCCCAGCTGCATGGAAACGTGCAAAAATTATTCCGATTCATAAGAGCGGCTCCACAACCGTTGTCAATAATTTTCGGCCAATTTCATTAACTTGTACTTGTTCCAAACTGCTGGAACATATTGTGTTTAAACACTTAATGGCATACCTAGACTGTAACAATATCCTACATCCTTCTCAACATGGATTCCGTAATGGTTTATCCACAGTCACCCAGCTCATACAAACCGTTCACGATCTCGCTCAAGCTATAAACAGCCGTGAACAAACCGATATAATATTCCTGGATTTCTGGAGACGTTATGTGAATGTTTCTCTATGACTTTTCTACTATTATGTGCCGGTGAAATTGAGACTAACCCTGGCCCTCAGACTCGTTCTGAATCCCTTCTAGAAATCGATTCCCTCCCTAATGAGCCCGCTGAACAAATGAAGGTTCTCTTTGACTTTATAAAAGATGTGCATAATCGCTCACTTCAAAGTAGCAGGTTTCAAGCTGAATTTGCTGCAGATATTAAAGCAGTTAAGAATGGACAGAAAAGCTTGGATACTAAGATTAATGGAATGAACAAAAGATTAGAAGTGCTTGAACAAAGAACAAAAACCCTAGACCGGTACGAGGAACAACTCGTAACAATGCAAAAATCACTTGAAGAGCTCACTACTAGGAATGAACTGTTAGAATCTCGACTGAATGAACAAGAAGATCGGTCACGTCGTGAAAATTTAATCATTTATGGTCTACCAGACACCAATGAAACTTGGCAACAAAGTGAACAAAAAATAGTAGCAACTTTTACCTCGGTTCTTGAAAGCTTTTCTTCCGACCTAATCGAGCGAGCACATCGAATTGGTCGCTTTTCACCCAATAAATGTCGGCCAATAATTATAAAGTTCAGTTGCTTTAAAACCAAAGAAAGGCTTCTTTCGATGCGCAACGTGTTTAAACAAAAAGGCATGACTATAAGCGAAGACTTTTCGCCTGCTACACGCATCGCTAGAAAGAGGCTTTTTGATTTTGGTAAAAGCCAGGCTTCTTCTGAACCTTTCAAGCTCCGTCATGATAAGCTTTATCTAAATGGAAAGTGCTATTTCTTTAACGCTACTACTGCCTCCATTCAAGAATTCATGGCACTGCGTAACAACACTATGAACACTGGCAATCATTCACCACACTCGACACGTGTCTCATCGTAGGAAAACAGGAGGGGTAGTGGCTGTCTACCGTCATCACGTCCTCCAACATCAGTCCTGTTTACCAACGTTCGCAGCATTCTCAATAAGTATGACCCCTTATCATCCGCAATAGACTCGTGCGAGGCCCAAATCGTTGCCTTAACCGAAACATGGTTGCCACCTCATGTGAGTGACGTTGAACTTTTTCACTGTGCGCAGAACTATACTGTATATCGTTGCGATCGCGCTGCACACAGAGGAGGCGGTGTTCTCTTGGCAATATCAAACGACATCCCTTCATCTGCCATCAGCGTCATTGGGGTCCTGGAAACAGTCTGGGCTTCCATTACACTTGGCCATCAAACCTTAATAATAGGTGTGTTCTACCGCCCTCCTTCTACGTCATCTTTATTTGCAAATGAATTTCATGACACTATTTGTCATGTACGCAATCAATTTCCTTCATCGCCCATAGTAGTCCTCGGTGACTTCAACTTTCCAAACATTATGTGGAACACTGACCAACCCTCTCTATCGCCTTTTTCCCAACAAGCTAAGGAATTTTTAGACGCATGTGCTGTTTTCTCGCTTTCACAACTCGTTACCGATCCTACGCGATCCTCTGTCAATGTAGCAAATACCCTTGACTTAATTCTAACGTCCCATCCGGACCACATATCTTCGATCACACATTTACCTGGCATAAGCGATCATTGTCTTCTTCATTTCACTTTCAACTCATCAATTCCCAAAACCACTAAACAACGGAAGATTATACACGATTACAAAAACGCCGACTTTGATACAATTAACAGAGAATTAACTTCATTTCTAGATGACTTCCTCCCTGACTTTGACAACCGTTCAATTCAAACTAACTGGGACCTTTTCGTGTCTAAAGTAAACGAACTAACCAACAAATACATACCGACTCGCAAAATTGTTGTAAATCCACAAGCCCCCTGGTATGATGCGCATATCAGGCGGCTTGCCAATCGAAAGAAACGTTTTTTTCGCTTGGCTAAAAACTCACCCACCGTATTGAGGTGGGCTACTTATAAATTAGCATTTGATGCTTACGTAACTGCACTGAAGGTTGCTAAGCATAAATTTTTGTCCACCACTCTTCCATCAATGCTAACAAATAATGTTAAAAAATTTTGGAGGACTATCAATCCACCATCTAGTGACCACATCGCCTTGGATGACTCTTCAGGTTCCCGTCTTCCACGTGACCAGTGTGCTGGTCTCTTAAATGAAACCTTTGTTAAAAACTTTTCCACCAAGTGTAAAAGTGTTCTGCCTGCCACACGTGAATATGACTATATACAAATGCCTCCAATTATTGTTGAAACGTCTGGTGTCCTAAAGCTGATAAATTCCCTCGTTATTAATTCATCTCCCGGATATGATTCAATTAACACCAAATTCTTAAAAAGTACTAATGTTGTTAGTTCACTTATTCTTACAAAGCTTTTTCAGCAGTCTCTAGATACGTCAACACTACCTAAAGAATGGACGGTCGGGAAGGTGGTTCCTCTACACAAGTCCGGTAACAAACATTCACCAAATAATTATCGTCCCATTTCGTTGACTAGTACGTGCTGTAAACTACTTGAACATATCATTTTTTCTAACCTTGTTAATTTCCTCGAGTATAATTCATTCTTCACCCCAGCTCAGCATAGGCTTTCGCAAAACATTTTCATGTGAAACACAACTTGTTTCATTCAGTCATGAGCTACATCAAATTTTGGATCGTTCTTCGTTTGCCGATTGTATTTTCTTAGATTTCTCTAAAGCGTTTGACAAGGTTTGCCACAGACTTCTCTTGTACAAATTAAATGCACTCAATCTACATCCTAACCTTCTCAAATGGATTAAGTTTTTCCTAACAAATCGCACTCAGTTTGTTACAGCTAATGGTTTTAATTCTTCTTTCAGTGACGTACATTCTGGGGTTCCCCAAGGTTCAGTTCTGGGCCCTCTCCTTTTTCTCATCTATATTAACGATCTTCCTGATACATTATCCTCTAACGTACACTTGTTCGCTGACGATTGTGTCATTTTTCGCGAAATATCCAATGAAACCAACGTTAACAAGTTGCAACTCGATCTTATTGCAATAACCAAATGGTGTGACTCGTGGTTAATGGAACTAAATACTAACAAATGTAAAGTCCTACGTGTTTCCCGTGTTTTTCGCCAACAAGCCACTTACCAATTAAACAACGTTCCTTTAGAAACAGTCAACTCTTACAAGTACCTAGGTGTCCATATAACTACAAATCTGTCATGGGCAATTCACACCGAATACGTTATTAACAACGCTAACCGCATGTTAGGCTACTTGCGCCGTAACTTCTCTAGTTCACCATCTAACCTAAAACATCTACTCTATAAAACTCTAATACGGCCTAAATTAGAATATGCTACTGCTGTATGGGATCCCTGCCAGGATAACCTGAAAACGCGCTTAGAACTTGTCCAAAATAATTCTGTTCGATTTATCTTTTGTAATTATAATAGAACTGCAAGCATTTCCTCAATGAAGTCTAATCTTGGTCTTCCCTTGTTGTCTGTTCGACGTAGAATGGCACGTCTAGCACTCTTTCATAGGCTTTATCATCATCGTACCTTGCACACGCAATTCTTTACAAGACCCCATTATGTATCACACCGTGTTGATCATTGTCATAAAGTCGGGGCCTATCTATGTAACACAAAGCATTTTTCCCAGTCTTATTTCCCTCGAACATGTATAGATTGGAACCACCTTCCCGCTGATATTGTAAATATTACTGATAACACCCTTTTTAGTGAAACTTTAGCTAACATTGTATAACCAGGAATTTTTTTTTTTTGACGCAGCAGCTAACACTGTATTCAAAGAAACCTCTTGTATTCTAGCATTGTGTTTTGTTCATATTAATCGCTACGTTTTACTTACTTCCGATGTACCACATTTGCTTTTGTACCACTCCCCTCTATAATGCCACTGGCCCTGAGGGTATTATAAATAAATAAATAAATAAATAAAAAAAATACAACGCAGTACTTTACAGTTCACCCAGACCAACCATCTAGACATCGCCACAGTATGTACATTCCTGTGCCACTCTCTCATAATAATTGTTTTAGATACAGCTTTTTTCCTCGAGTGATTAAAGAATGGAACCAGCTGCCTAACTCCATCGTGAGAAGTGACTCTCTTGATGTCTTTATTGATCGCCTCGTACCATTCGTACACCACAGAACACCTAGACAATAGCACAAATCCCTGCCTCAACTTGTGTATTCTGTAATTCAGCTGTTTTATTTTTCTCGTCCAGTACATTTGTTTGTATATTATGTCGGATGTACTTGTTGAGCTTATGCCCATGTATACTTATGTGCTTTTCTTCCACTCCTGTAATAGCCTGCAAAGGCTGTCAGTATTAATAAATGAATGAATGAATGAATGAATGAATGAATGAATGAATGAATCTCACTGGCAAGAAACGGCATACCATCCGCAAATGAATGGACTCATGGAGCGCCTCAATAAGACGCTTGCAGATATGCTTTGCATGTATGTTGATGTGGAGCATAAAAACTGGGACGAGATATTGCCGTATGTCACCGTTCCGCCTTCTCCACGGTCGTGATGTCAACATCATGCTGGACGCAATGTTGCCACATGAACATGGATGCGATTGCGTCAAAACTAATGCTGACTACATTACTCAGTGCGCTGAAGGAGCCCAACAACTTGCAAGCATACGTATTCATCGGCAGCAGGAGTACGATGTGGGGCGCTCTAACCTTTGCCACCGAAAAGTCTCCTACGAGCCTGGAGAGAGAGCTTGGGTCTGAACTCCTGTTCGCCATCGTGGCCTCTAAGAGAAACTATTGAGGCGGTACTTCGGCCCGTACAAAGTCATCCGACGTCTGTCTGACATCAAATATGAAGTCGTTTCCGATAGCCCACATTCCTCAAGGCGTCGAAGGCATACACTGGAGATTGTGCACGTCGTTCGGATGAAGCCTTATTCGTCCGAATGAAATCACTGCAACATAAGCATGGACAGATCCCGGCGTCGTCACGATAAAGCATCGGGAGAATGCTTTCTTGGAAGGGAGGCCTGTCACGACTAAAGAAGCTAACAGCCATGGAAGATAACGAAGTGAGGGACACGAGAGCAAGCATTGCATCCTCTCCGACGAGGATGCATTGGCGTTACAGTTACTTGCTTAATGAAACATCACTTGATGCATTGAAGCACAGAAGTAACTGGAACGCCAACGCATTTCTCCACAAAGTTCGGGAATGATTATCTCGAAACTGGTGTCATCCCGAGAATTCGTTCCAAGTGGATCCGCCTTGCGAACTCCATGGCTACAATTTGTAAATTGCAATATGTGCCATCAGGTAATTAGTTAAAAACTTAATTAGTGAATTTATGTTACTTGATCGATTAAGCATTTCAATTTCTTGTGCAAGTAATGTCCGCCTCTTCGAGTAGACCAGCTCATTAACCAGAATGGTGCTATCTGCCACAGGCAACCTTTAAAAAATTTTGAAAGTGTTCGCTGAAACACCCTGTATATATACACGCACAACAGGCAATATGGTGAAATCCACACACAAGCCGAGGCGTGCCTTTGTCGTCTTCCTTTCGCTGCGTTCTCATGCGCGCACTTGGGTAAGGGTCCTGTGGCAATATGCTCAAGGCGTCTTCGCCCAGGCTCGCACGGCGCACCAGATTGCCGGCTCCCAGCTGAGTCTCAAGCCGCGCAGAAGATCCAGTACGACAGTCGACATTGAGATGTTCTATTTCCTCCTGGCTCCGCTGACCTCCTCTGGACCCCATGTCGTTGCATTGGTTTGTCTGAAAAGCTGATGCCGCACTTCACAGGGCCTTCCATGATATTGCGTCAGCTTGATGATGTGAACTACGAGATCGATCCGCTGGACTCGTGTGGCCTCACTCACGTTGTGCATGTGTCGACGGCTGAAGCCTTACTTTGCCACAAGTTCACATACCTTATATAGGCACCGAGGCGGTACCTTTACAAGTGAGGGTTATGTTATAGTGCAACCAAGAGTGGCACCAGTCAGAAGACAATGTGACGTGTAGAGGTGGACTCGGTCTCGATAGCCATCTTGTTTATGTACCGTCTCTCGTGTAAATAGTGTAAATACATCTTTATGTGACTTCCGCATCGTAACTATATGTCAAAGATTCCATTTCCTACTCTGTGGCAGTAGCAGTAACGATAAATAAAGTCCTGCGGCCATCTGCCTGTATGTGTCGATTCCTGTTTCTTCGTGACATCACTTGTGTAAACATAGAACAGGAGTGGTAATCACTTTTTACTCCTTAATTGTTGCACAGGAAAGAATTGGTCAGGGCAGAAGAAAAAAAATTGTTTCATCAATAAGGTAAAGCAGTGTTGTGATTGCTGGCGAAACATTATTTGCAGTAAGCCTTAAACTGCTTTGAGCAGCGTTTATCAAAGTGACCATTCGCAGATACGAGTGAGCAATCGAAGTTTGAAGAAGTAAAAGAAGTTTGAGTCTTAGTCATTCGTGGAATTTGCATCTTGGTGGTGAAGTCGCAATACTCTGCTTTTCTTCCTCCTCTTTTTTGTCCAGACATAGCCACTGCTCTCGACTAAAACTAGACTTTAGCTTCTTACTTCTGGATTCATCTAGCTTTTCAAAAGTTTATATTTAGAATACCCCATTAATAGGGCTCACGCTAACCTTGAAGACAAAAGGACATCAGTGCAATCCAGTAAAAATTAGGAGAGCACTAGAACATGAAGACAAAGCAGACACACAATATCATTGTCATTACATGTATCTACGAAGATAATTAGGAACCAGAGAAGATGTCTCATTCGTATGGGATGAATACCAGCAGAAAGCATTCGACGAGCTACGGCAACGCCTTCAAAATCTACTGGTCCTGGGACTCTTCGATGAAGACGCCTTGACATCAGTTCACACTGATGCTAACAATATTGGCTTAGGAGCTGTACTTGTACAGTGGCAAGAGGATGCTGAAGAAGTCATAGCTAATGCAAGTAGAAGCCTTTCCCGCACAGAAGAAAATTATTCCACCACAGAAAAAGAGTGTCTTGCAGTGGTTTGGGCGGTGCTCAAATTTTGCCCATATCTGTACTGCCGTTCGTTTGATGTTGTCAGTGACTGTCATGAACCAATAAAGGAAGAAAGAAGAAAAAGCACAAGATAAGAAGAGAAGAAGAAGACACGAGGAGTCAATGGCAGAAATAAAGAAAGAAGAAGTTAGAGAATAAGAGCCTCTGAATAAAAGGAATACCATATAAAAAGAAGATGAAGTGGAAAAATGCACATGCGGCTACGTGGCCTAGGCGGAGAAGGGACACATAGCCGAAGAGAGAAGGGCCCAGATACGCTCTCAGACAAAGGCAGGCAGAAGGAGCTGGAGGCCGGACAGGACGGGTGGATCGCGGAAACAGCGGCAACCCAATGGAAGGTGTTCTTCAGCTGCCGCGGCGACAACCCGCGAGCTGAGCGAACGCCCCACCGGAAGCCACAGCTACAGGCTGACGGCGCCGCCTCCCGGATTCCCTGAGGCTACGTTCCGCAGGCTAGTGAAGTTGGCCGAGCGATCCAGGCGCCTCGGTCACCCCACCGTCCTAATCCCCGAACCAGCTCAACCATGGGCCGAACGTCGGACTCAGCGATGCAAACTTCACGACACATCAGCGGGCCCAACGTGTCGCCGGAAGCAGCGACGACGACGTGACATGGCCATGTCGATGAACTTCATGTAAATATTTTGAACTGCATAATACGTCGTGTGCGAGGACTTAAGATAATATTTTCAATTAACCAGCTTTTATATAACTTTTCGTACGTTAGGGTTTGGATACTGGGTTGATAATGCGTGCTTTCTTAATATTTGTATTTTTCTTATGATCATGCCCCATAAAGGCTTTTCTTAACCCAAACGCTCCTTGCGTCGTGTTTACCACCCTGCGACCGTGACAAAATATTGGCGAGCCTGCCAGGATTTATTTCCTGAATACTCGGTCTCACACTTCGCAGGAACATGGATTATGAGAAGCTGTTTGGGGTAGCCAATTCTCTGGGACTTAGCCGCGAAGAATCGCTTAGCCTTTTTGATCGAGCACAAAAATAAGCTCGAGAAGCATGCAAAGCGGAAAAAGTCCTGCGGCCATCTGCCTGTATGTGTCGATTCCTGTTTCTTCGCGACATCACTTGTGTAAACATAGAACAGGAGTGGTAATCACTTTTTACTCCTTAATTGTTGCACAGGAAAGGATTGGTCAGGGCAGAAGAAAAAAAATTTGTTTCATCAATAAGGTAAAGCAGTGTTGTGATAGCTGGCGAAACATTATTTGCAGTAAGCCTTAAACTGCTTTGAGCAGCGTTTATCAAAGTACTCTGCTTTTCTTCCTCCTTTTTTTTTTTTGTCCAGACATAGCCACTGCTCTCGACTAAAACTAGACTTTAGCTTCTTACTTCTGGATTCATCTAGCTTTTCGAAAGTTTATATTTAGAATACCCCCTTAATAGGGCTCACGCTAACCTTGAAGACAAAAGGACATCAGTGGCATCCAGTAAAAATTAGGAGAGCACTAGAACATGAAGAAAAAGCAGACACACAATATCATTGTCATTACATGTATCTACAACGATAATTACGAACCACCTCCACAACCAGGAAGGCTATGTGCTAGAACACAAAGAAAGCATACATCCACGCCAGCTTTATCCAGTATGGGCGTCTTGCACTGGAGTTTGAGGTATAGTAGCGGCGCCTGGTGGCGGCAAGAAAAGTTATCTGGGTAGTACCAGCTTGGGTAGTATTGAGCCCTGGCTGTGGCGAAGCACATTTCTAGCCCGAGTTTTGCGTTAATTTGCACTTTTTTCTGCCCTGTTGCGAGTACGAAAAAGCTCGTCACTTCTCACAGACGACGCCAACCACGCTGCGAGCTGGCCATAGCCTAGTTTAACAAAAACAGACTATCCGTGTGCCATGGGACGTAATGCTGGAAGTAGAAGGAATCGGCAACGCCGATCCAGAGAGCCCTAGCTCAGTCTCGAAAAAGCATCACCGTCGTTATCGCAGCATTGTGAGCTGCCACGAGCAAGAAGGTCTGAATCCCAACATCAGATTCTACTGTTTTCCTTCAAGGCCTCACGAAGCAGAGCGTTGGGCACGCAGGATCAATTCAGTACCCCACTACGAGCAGCACAGGTTTGAGAGTTAAATGTGCTCATCCGTGACCTTAAGCCAGCACGTTGAGGCAGCGCAGCAAGGCACTATTGATCACAGCACATCGATGTTCGAGTGCTGTCATTAAAAGCTACATCAAGCGTGCACAAGCTCGCGCTGCAGCGCGATTCACACGTACGTTACTGCGAGCTCATAGGCATTGCATCAGTTATTTATCAGTTGCTCAAGGGTCAGATGGACGCTACTACAGCACAGGCATAACTACTTGTCTAGCGGCATGCAGTCAACAGTGATTGCAGGAGGCCCGCCGTTTCGCGGCAAGCTGAAAGACCGATGCCGTCGCGGCGCGTACGATGGTGCGCTTGAGCAGATCGTAGATCGCGGCATGCTAAATGACCGCTGCCTTCGCAGCGCATACCGTCGTGCACTTGAATAGTTCCGTACACATGATGTCTGTTTATCGCTGCTGTTAATTCATTTATAGCAAGCATTTCCTCACGTTTGTGCGCCTGAATCTAGCAGCATGCAAACCTTACCTCAAGTTGAACTTCGTATACGACTCACTTCACTTGCAATTGACACCGCGCTGAAACTTCACCGAATATTTCTTGAACGGCGTACAAGTATTCAGCGTTGCATAATTTCTTGCCTTTACGTAGTGTGCCACCCCTGAAAATATCTTCGGCGCCCGATATTCGCTGCAGGCCGTGGTACAACACAACCGAAAGTGGCGGGTTCATATTGTAAACATACTTTCTGAAGCAGACAACCGAGCTTTGTACTACCCAGTTCAGGACAGGGCGCTCTTTAGCACCATTTTCGTAGCGCCCCCTGGGCAAAGCAGGAGCCCGATACAGATTTTAAATGGGACAATCATGGCAACTGCTGACACAATGTTGCTCTCCAGGATTAATGTTCTTCACTGATGAAGCATCAAAAGAGTGGCTGAGAGGTCAAATCCTGCACTGCCAATCTGTTGGTTGCGAGTTTAAATCCTCCAGCAGTATGCGAACTTTTCTTTCTTTGTAATTTCTTTGCAAGAGATTTTGGTATTTCAGTGATAGGCAGAAGGGAACAGACAGACAACATGACCAGGGGAATTCTGTATCTCCTTGCACGATAACAATTTGCACAGGGCAGGTGTCATAGCATGCAGTGAAAATGAATTTTCATACACGTCACTAGAGAAATATACTCCAGTGCTAGCTGCAGAACTGCCAGCACCAATTAAGGAACGAAATGAGCAAATGGACTTTTAACATGTGGTTCAAAATTTAAATATCTGATGAATAAATGATGATGCATAGAATGACGATAGTTAAGTCTCGACATAAATAAGTCGGCAAAATCGGCACGTCATTATATCGAAATTTCGCTACACTGAAATTCAACCTTTTTGCTAAGTACTGTCACCAACCGACTTTTTTAGTCGGAAGACGCGTAAGGCTATCACATTACCCCGTTTTCCCATCCCCCCCCTTTTCCCTAACATGGGCCAATGTGCCATGAACTTGCATGATTAAGTTTTCCCGTTACATACCATTTGCGGGAAAAGTGTATGTTAAGTTTTACATGCCTTCGCTGGGTACTTGTCCTTTTATTCAGGGAGTCCAGGGGAGCATCTTTCCACTTCAATCATGGAGAGCGAGCTCTCTGTGGTATCCCGAACCAGCGGGCGACATCCTTTATCTCGCCGATCGAGATCGCTTGCAAGTTACTAAATATAACATTATAGTCTTGCTGTAAGTCGAGAAGGTGTAGCGTTTAGCACTGACGATACTCACGCTTGTCATTCCCACAGGAAGTTGGGAGCATTGGTCTTGAAAACGGCAATACCACCCGGCACAGCAAATCAGGCGCCGAAAGACACGTGTGCAACACAAAACAACGGTAGAGTGTACTAACAACGGTACGCAGATGTTGATGATGATCAATGATGATGTAGTTGCTCCCCTTTACAGTGGCGATAATGGATGGATGGATGGATGGATGAGGCTGAACCCTTTAAATCGGGCGGTGACATACGCCACCTAGCCATGACTATTAAGATAATTTGTACTTTGTGGTGGGTGAAATTTCACCCCTGCCTTAATTTTATCCACCAATCAGATAACCTCTGTTTGGTTATTTCTACCCGCTTAAAGTCTATTTTGCCTTCACTGTCCCTAAACCCCAATGCTTTGAAAAAATCAGCCCCGTTGCCTTGCACTGTAGGGTTAAGCCCCTTACAGAAAAGTATGAGGAGTTCAGCCGTTTCCTCTTCTTCTCCACACGCACAGCACAACGTGTCTATACCTTGGTACTTGACTCGGTACATCTTAGTCCGCAATACTCCCGTCCTGGCTTCAAACAACAAAGAGCTTCCCCTAGAATTATCGTAGATATTTTCTTTGGCAATTTCTTGCTTGAAAGTTCGGTATGTGCCCAGTGCTGATTTCGTCTGCATCCCTGTTTTCCACAGACCCCTCTCTGTTTCCTTAACCTTTTTCTTAACCGCTGTTTCCTGGTTTGCACCCCTCCTGCAGTCCAAATATTTGATTGACAGTTTTCTGGTCAGCTTTCTCCATTTTGTATCAACATTCCTCATGTACAAATAACTGAAAACTCTCCTTGCCCACCGCTTTTCTGCCATCTCTCTCAATCGCTCCTCAAATTCTATCTTGCTGCTGGCTTCCCTGCCCTCGAATGACGTCCATCCCATGTCACCCTGTACCCCCTGATTTGGTGTATTTCCGTGTGCTCCCAGAGCCAGTCTACCTACCCCTCGCTGCTTAACTTCCAACCTTGCTCGAACCTCTGATCTCATGCACAGGACCGCATTGCCGAAAGTCAAACTAGGGACCATCACCCCTTTCCAAATCCCTCTCACCACTTCGTACCTATTGTAATTCCACAGTGCCCTATTTTTCATCACAGCTGCATTTCTGCTACCTTTAGCCGTCACATATTTTTCATGTTCCGTTAGGTACTCAGCCCCCTTGTTTATCCACACTCCAAGATATTTGTACTTATCCACCACCTCCAGCGTAACCTCCTGTATCCTATGCTCGCTGCCCTGATTATCATTAAAAGTCATGACTGCCGATTTTTCTTTACTAAACTTCAAACCTAAGCTATCTCCCTCTTTACCACAGATGTCCATTAATCTCTGCAAGTCTTCCTTGCTGTCAGCCATAAGTACAATGTCATCTGCATACATCAGTCCTGGTAATGACTGTTTAATCCATTCTCCCTGCTTGGAATAGGAAAGGTTGAAGCCAAGTCCGCTCCTCTCTAATTTTTTCTCTAATCCTTGTAAATACAGCATGAACAACAGAGGTGACAGAGGGCACCCCTGCCTAAGCCCCTGCTGTATCTCTATTGGCCCAGATACCTTGTTTTCCCATTTTATAAGCACCCTGTTACTTTTATAGTAATGCACGCCTCATTGGACGCCCTCTAGATGTTAAATGCGTGTGTCTCTGAGGCTGTGGTTCTGTTGGTGAAATGCCTCCATGGTGAAATGCTCCAAAAGCCATTTCGGGAGCCGGATACCCGTCATAGACGTCAGGTTCTGTACCCCACTTTATCACGCCCGCCACGAAAGACCACTGGCTATGGAATTCCACTGCTGAGCTTGAGGTCGCGCGTCCGAACCCGGTCTCATTACAATTGGAGCGGAATGCAAAAACAACGCTGTCCTGCCCTGCATCATGGTGGCCTCTGAGATTTGCTCGCACATGCCGGCGTGTGTTTATCTCGGAGGCCTTAATAACGTGCATTGGTTGCGCATAGAGAAATCAAAGACTTCTTTAATTTTTTTTTTTTTTTTGCTATCGTTGCACGTTAAGGAACCGCACGTGGTGGAACAGCAGGTCAGGTGGGAGGGAGTCGAAGAACTAAAAAGCGTGTAACAAGCGCGCATGCAACGCAGTACGCCACGCATATGATGATGATGATTTATTGGCATCCCCTTTGAAACGGGGCGGCGACAAATAGTCACCTAGCCTGCTTGACTTAATCAGGTATACTATACATGTTCTTTATCTAGCATTTTTGTATACCTCTCATTATTTTTATTTTTCAAAAATTTACCTTGTACCACTGCCTATAAATTTAAGAGATAAGGTTGTATCCATCTTTTCCCTGCTTTTTTTCCACCAGTACTCTAATCGTCTCTTGCTGATCTCCACAGCTGATCTGTTTATATGTTTCCTTCCACTTTAAACCCAAGCGCTTCTGGGAGTTGCACGTTACCTACGGTTCTCGCTGGGTGGATCCCGTCGCATTCCATTAGGATGTGCTGAGTGGTCTCTGGATCTTTACTGCAGCATACACATGTCTCATCTAGTTCCGAATATTTGTTCCGATATGTTTTCGTCCTTAGGCAACCGGCTCGAGCCTCAAATAGCAATTAAGGCACTGCCCTTTGTGTTATCGTACACAATTTCCCTTCTAATTTCTTTCTTCTCATTCTTGTAAATCTCCATTGTCCTTTTTGTTTCCATTCTTTGAATCCAATTCACGGTCTTCTCTCACTTTCTTTCTGATGACTCCTATAGAGTGTACTAGAAGTACACTCTACAGCGACACTCGACAACTCCTGGTTGTCTATTTACAGTTTCGATTATCCTGTACTTGGTTGCCAACTTCCTTGACCTCTTCCTCCATTCTGTGTCCACGCTTTTCATGTAGAGATACTTGTGCACTTTAGCCGCCCATTTATTTTCATCCATGTTCCTGAGCCTTTCTTCAAAACTAATTTTCCTCTGTGCTTCTCTGACTTCAAAAGAGGCCCAATCCATGTCACCCTGCACTGCCTCGTTTGTCGTATTACCGTGTGCTGCCAAAGCCAACCGGCCTACTGATCTTTGGTTAACTTCCAAACCCGCCAATATATCCGATTTTAAGCATATAATGGTATTTGCAAATGTTAGCGCTGGCACCATTACTCCTTTCCAGATTCCACGCACCACCTCATACTTATTGTGGCCCCATAGTGCTCTGTGTTTCATTATTGCTGCATTCCGCTTCCCCTTTATTTTCAGATTATCTTGGTGGTTGCTTGAGTAATTCTTTCCTTCGTTTAGGTGTACGCCGAGGTGCTTATATTGCTTCACTATGGGTATAACCTGCTGTTGAATTGACAACACGAAGTTACTCGTGTGTTCATTAAAGATCATAATTCCTGATTTCTCTGTGCTAAACCAACGCCTCCTGAATAAACTTCATAGGAGGCATTGGCTAAACTTAAGGCCTAGATTTGATACGGTTTCATCCAGCGCCAGCACGCTGGATGAAACCGCGCTCTGGCTAGAGTGTACCATTGTCTAGTACACTCTAGCCGAACGGCGCTCTGCCGCTGAGGCGCCGCGTGTGGAAAAATAGTGCAAGGGCGCTGCGAGCGAACTGGATTGGGGCGGAGACGTGCTCCGCGGCATATTCAACGTACTTTCGCTGCGGGCGCCGAGGCCGATTGCGCATAGTACGCTCTTAAAATAGCGCTTTATTTGAAGTGCAAATTTATGTTTAAATCATTTTGCCAAACATATATATTTGAGGCATGGATTATACAACGCGACGTCTTCAATTTTGCTGTCGTTGTCAAGCGCGTCGTCTGCTAGCGAGCGCGCGTTCGCTACGCGGACGCTGGCGGACGCCCAGTTTTTCTCTCAGAACCTCTGTGCAGTACATTTTTTAATGGTTTAGTTGCTTCGGTGCGCCCATGACTCTTGACGGCCGGTGCCAAATGTAGTTTTAGCCAGGTGAACTGCTGTTTTTACCACTGTCCTCTAAAAGTAACTGGTATCTCCGCACCATGAAGGCTACTTAAGAAAATTTTATTATTTGGTATCGTGTCATTTTACACGCGCTTCTTTTTGGTGGATATTTATCAGGGCCAATGATCGAAGAAAACAATATTAGAGTGAAATAAACCAGATTTATTAACTGCGTGGCGCTAAGAATGACCAATGTATTTCTAGGTAATTAAATCAAAGGGTACATAGACATATATATTTACGATATATATAGGTAAGGGAAAAATAACAAATATTCTAAATGCAATAATTGAAATGAAAAAGTGAGAACTCGCGACCGGAATAAGCGCACGTGTTTGCAGCAACAAACACACTTATTAGTGAATACTGGAAAGAAAACTCTCATTCGCAACAATAATATTCGTAGCAGGCAAAATTATCTTTATATATATATATATATATATATATATAGTGCGTGTGTGCAAGTGTCAGTGATATACTGTACGACGCCGAATAGTCATTTCCGTTCGAATGCAACGCATGACAGCACTATCGAAATCTCAAAGGTGAGTGACTGCATGCAAGTGAGGACTGTTATTCCGAATGATTTTGATGCCGGAGAGTCGTGGCTGTTGCGTAGAGGCGCAGTTCCTGAGAGAATTAACGGACGGGCGTTAATAAGTCCTGCTTAACAAGTTCCTAGCTCTCATTCAATATAAACGCCCCGTTTTGGGGCAGGCTGTAAATCTGCTAACTTGATTCAGACAAGGAAAACTTTGTTTGACAGTCTCACTATATTTGCAAACCATTAAAACTGGTTGCCACATGTGGTACGTACACTTATCTTCTTCAACGAACGCAACAGATCTGCACATATCTCTGCGTGTATGTGAGACATGCCGTTCCCTTAATTGTTTCATTAGGGTCGTTATGATAGTGCACCGGATAACTGAACGCAGCCGTTTATAATATACAAGCTGCAGAGTTGAGCGGTCATACATTTGCGAACGGCATTACATTTATGCATGCATGCATAAATGTATGACCGCTCAACTCTGCAGCTTGTATATTATAAACATGAAATATAGGATAAGCGTAACATGTTTTTCTCGGAAATCAGACTCGAGAATAATTTATGTTGTTTACACCTATAGAAATAAGCCGAAGAACGCAGCCACCCGCTTTTTTCTTTAATTTTTTAATATAAGCAAATTCTTCGGTATTACGTGACAAAACCACGATATGATTATGAGGCGCCCCGTTTAGTTTTTGCCACCTGGGGTTCTTCAAAGCGCACCTAAATAGAAGTACACGAGTCTTTTTCCATTTCGTTCCCACCTGGATTGAACCCGCGAGCTCCAGTTTAGCAGCGCAATGCCGTATCAACTATATAGCCACTTGCTACCGCGCAGGCTTTCTTTCTTTATTTTTTTATTTTTTGAAGTATCGACTGGAAACACAAGAATTCCACGTACGGCTTACGGCCAAAGATTAGCATATAGAATGGCTAACTATGAAACCGTTTTCGGCGCTCGAGGTCCGACTGCAATAAATAACCCCCTACCAATTACTCCGCATTCTGTTCCGCGAGAAAGGCGGAAACTTGAATGGAATGTTGCACTCCTTTTTTAAATCTATATCAATGCTTCCCGTAAATCTAAGTACAAGGCGCCGGATGGGGCAGATATGCTTTACTTGTTTGAAGCGTCAAGCAAGAAGGTTACATATGTTGCAGTTGCTTCGTCTGCGTTTCGCAAGACCTACTGATAGAAAACAATGTGCGTAACAATACACACGAGAGATACATGCTGCTTCAAGAACGAGAAAAGTATTTTTTCTCCAAAGGTAACCGTACAATACAGGGGCGTAGCCAGAAATTTTTTTCGGGGGGGGGGGGGGGGGTTCACCGGCCCGACCGGGGGGGGGGGGGGGGGCAAGCTTCTGCTTTTCTCTACGTCACGTGATCGATAATAAATATCGGTAGTTTAAGCAAACGCTATACATGTATATCAAAGACATGGCACCGCCCCCCCCCCTCCCCCCTTCACGTGTGTGTGTGCTTGTGCAGAAATTAAGTAAAAAGTAAAGTAAGCTCAGTAAATACAGTAAGGACGACAGGTACAGTGGGCGTTTGGAGCAACGGTCTCTCATCGCGCCACTGAATGGACCAGTCTTCGAAAACGCATCATTGAGACGACCCGTGCGATCGGAGAAGACATCATTCATTGTTAATTTCCGTTAAGCATAGATGGCGTCGTCCTCGTCGGGGCGAAGTGCATTTCCCAAGTCAAGGACGGCTATACGCGTGAAAATGCACGTGTGACCAGGCTATACCTACTCCCACAGCAATAGCTTGTTCGCTGCGTCTTTGCGCTAGAAAACTTAAATACGCGCAAAAACGCGTAAGGATTTTTTTTTTTTGAAGCTTTCGTCGCCCTCATACGAGAGGGTTGCATTTCCTGCGGCAAGTGCATGGGCCGCTGTGTCTTCCGCTTTGTGCGAGCGTGCAGCCGATTGCCTTTACGTCAACAGATTCAGAATTGTACAGAATATTTCACCGCACAGCATAGATATGGCATGTGTACGCATTTTAAGTAGTGCGTGCAACTTATTTCTGCTTCACTTACGCCGGTGCAAACAGGAAGCGGCCCTGTACCTCACAGAATCTCGACTGATTATATGGTGTACTAGTGATGCAGGAATGAACTCCGGTCTTGTTCAGTGAGTGCATAGTGCACATAATCAATTTCTCAGGACGCGTGAACTCCGACGAGAACTGTCAGCGCCTGCAACAAGAATTTACTCACGTGCACAGCAGTAATTCATGCTTGTCGGCTGTATGTTTCGTGCATTCTGTTGCGAGTCGGTGGAATTTCACTGCTGTCATCAATCCCTTCGTGTGTACATTGCTGGTTTGGGATTCCACAACAAAACAGCAACTACCAGCCTTCCGTAATAGCTGGTTTGGGATTCAACAACACAACAGTAATTACCAGCCTTCCGTAGGGGCGCACTCGCAAACAAGAGACGTTTCTCGCGCAGACTATCCTGCGCGAGCGCGGCCTAACCGGCACCTGAAGGGAAGCGGCGGAAATGTATACTGGAGATTTCGACCACCTGGGGTCTTTAACGTGCACCTAAATCTAAGCGTTCTCGCCATCTAAAATGCGGCTGCCGCATTTGTTGCTTCATTTGTTGCGCATTTGTTGCTTCAGAATGCGGCCGCCACATTCTCGCCCAAAACTTCACAGCCTGTCAAAGCCTTAACAAACACTGTGACAGTTTTTTTCCATATTCAGACATGATTCTCTGTAAATTACCAACCCAAACGGAAGCGCCCAGGAATGGAATTGTGATAGTAGCACCGGTTTCATGAATTATGTCAGCGCGAAGCGACGAGAAAAAAAGGGTGGGTAAGTGGGGAGGGGGGGGTTGCGGAAAAAATTTCGGGGGGGGGGTTGAACCCCCCCCCCCCTGGCTACGCCCCTGGTACAATAACATAGTAGAATGAAAGCCGACACTGCGGCCGCAATGCACGCGCAATCATCGAGCGGTATTAGAAAATAATAAAAAATAAATAAATAACAGAAAGAAAAGGAATTTATGCTTAAGGCATAACTATATGTCATATGCAATTATGAACCCCATTTGATTGGTCTGAACGCAAATACCAGCGCGCGAAGTTGTACAAATGACCCTGCCGGGCAGTATCCCCAGCAGTTTCCAACGGCGCGACCTTGATGCGGCCCAATCCATTTCGACCGCAGCGCCGCCCCAGTTTTTTTCCACGTCGGGCACCTCACTGCAAAGCATGCGCCGCCCCAGCCGCTCGTCCCACTCGACCTTTCGGCCCACTCGACCATGGAGGTGCACTCGACCATTACCTCCATGCACTCAATAGTTCATCTATATAATCTAATATATAGGAGGCTATGCTAGTACACTCTAGCTCTGGCTAGTAACCGCTTCTGGCAACGGTGTGCGCCGGCATCCGGCGCCCCTAGGAAACTTCCGGTAGCCGTTCCTTTTGCTTGTTTTTCGCTCGCGCGCTCGTCCTGAGCATATTCTGTTATTTTTCTGGTATATCGATATAAGGGCGACTTGTGGCATTCAGTGTTGCGTGACGACGCGTAGCTCTTGGAGCATCGACAGTTTTCATTACGTTTACTCGTCAACGGTGTATTTCAAATCTGGGAGCCTACCAAGAGCTCCCAGATTTGCTCTGCTCACTTCATCCAAGGTACGTTACCACGTGGAGTAGCCGGATTGCTATAATGCTGAATAATAAAAGTGCTACTGCACGATTGTTCTGGCCGTATGTCGTGTAACTCATGAGAGAGCAGCTCGACTCTCGCCCCGAGTTTGCCCGCTCGTCCAGTTTCTTGCCTCGGCGTGGATCGCCATGCCACAAACATGAGTTAAAATTATTGTTTAGCGGGTGCCATGCTGCCGCCGTTTTCTTTTAATGTTTTTCGTATCTGGTGCACAAGTGCACTTCTGCAGCTTTACTACCTAGGTACATGTGCGCATTGGTTTATCATGTTGAACGTCCTAAAGCGACTCCGGCTATGACGGACGCCGCAGTGGACGGCTCCGGATAATTTCGGCCACCTGTGGTTCTTTAACGTACACTGACATCGCACAGTACGCGGACCTCTAGCATTTCGCCTCGATCGAAATGCGACAGCCGGGGCCCAAACGGAGTATTTCGGGTCAGCAACCGGGCACGGTAACCGCTGAGCCACCGCGGCGGCATGTGAGCGTACGTTCGTATTGGTATCGCAAAGCAGAATCGCAGAAAAGTTAGCGATTTCCGTGCATGCATGTAGGAAGTTTCGGCCACATTCTAAAATCATTTACGAATTAACGGAGGCCAATTATGGATTGCAATCGTGCCCAACACTACAGGTTTAATTTTGTTAGAAGTGTGGTAAATTCGTGAGCAGTTAAGTTAGTCCCGTTTCAGTCGACCTAGGCTCCTTGCACTAAATGACTTTTGAGAATGTACAGTTATTTGTGAATGCATATTGAAAAGCAGAAACAAGGCATATGGGGCGCGATCTTGTACGCGTTCCAAAATGGAACGGAGGCGTTCCGTTCCATCGAGCCGTACACGATTGGCCAAATTCAACCGCGACGTTCAAATTGACCAATCGTGTGCGGCTCGATGGAACGGAACGCCTCCGTTCCATTTTGGAACGCGTACAAGATCGCGCCCATGATGCAGAAAACATGTGCATGTACATATGCACAGCTTACCATTTCATCCTCCATCTTGCAGCAATAAAAGTGCCATTGCGAAATGCAAAAACGCCCATGTGCTTGTGTTGTAGGGCACGTTAAAGAACACCAGGTGGCCAAATTAATCCGGAACCCTCCACTACGGCGAGCCTCATAATCAGAACGGGTTTTGACACGTAAAACCCCAGAAAGAAGAAAGAAGTGCCATTAAAGCTTTTCTAGTTTTCGGCAGTCCCATTACCTGCCTTAAAGACTACAGTCTGCTTTCATTGCATGTCCTCACTAATAAGATGCTCCGCTTGTTGCTCCGGGGTTGTAACTGAGGGAAGGTGTTTGGAGCCCGAAAACGAAAATCGCACGACATCATCGTCCAGCGGATCGGGCAGCTCTCTGCCTCTAAACATATTTGCCTCTAAACATATTTAAACAGCTTTTGGCGATACCGATTTCTTGCTTCGGTGCTAAGCGCCTTAAAGTAGTCGCTCATCATCTCGACAATATTCACGATGTAGAATCAGCTCATCAGATTCCACCAAGCAGTGCAAATATCGACACGCCAGCCTCACGTCGCACATGCCTTCAAACAACGTAGCCGGAAGTGCTTCTAGCTCTCCTGCCGGAAGTTCCGATGGAGCAACCAATCAGCGGCAAGCGAGGTTTGTTTGTAAACACTGAAACCGTCTATACGGTGGCTAGAAGGGGAGGTGGGAGCAACGCAGCCGGCGGTGAGCACGGTGCGTGTTGCACTGATTCATGATGCCGAGTGGTGGCGCGCGCGTCGACGGTAAGATGCCTTCGCTGTAGTTAGGCTGCTGCCGGAGCTAGCGAGTGCGCTCGGTTTGCATGGTTCTGTTCGGTTCTTTCAGCTCCACGGCTCGTTTCTGTTCGCATTCACGCTGTGCAGTTGTGCCTCCTTGTGGTGACAATATTTTTACACGTCGCCATGCCGTAAGAAGCCATGTCAAGTTGCATGAAATGACACACTGTTTTGCGCCGGGCTGCATAACACCTGGCTATGTTTCTGCTAGAAAAGCAGAAAAAAAAAACATCCCTTTTCTCGGTGCCTGATGACGATGAGGCACTTAAAGCGCGTGGCAGCGGCCCGTGCCCCGTGCATACAAGTTCTTAGACAGGACTTCGATCTGCGAGCTCCAATTCGAACCCCAGTTTAATCATCTACAGGGTGTCCCAACTATCATGCATCAAGATTTAATAATATCCTAATGCCCTGTAGCTGGACAGAACCAAGGCAATGTTGTTTGCCGTCGCTTGTAGATACCCTGATTATTTCTTGCATTCCACTTAATTACATAATTAGTCCAAAATAATTAATCAACTTCTCAGATATTATAATTTGATGAAAGTGTCAATGTGAAAATTGTAAAGCAACTTAATAAACTACCGATACAACTTTATTTTGCTTAATACATGCTACATAAAAGTGTTTTCCCGAGCGTGAAAGAAGCCAGCGAATACACGCAAAGTGCCTCGAGTTTATTAAGTTGCTCTACAATTTTCACATTGACACTTTTCATCTAGTTATAACATTTGAGAAGTTGATTAATTAATTAGGACTAATTAAAAACAATCTGAGTATCTACAAGAGACTGCAAACAACATTGCCTTGGTTCTGTACAGCTATGGGGCATTTGCATATTTTAAAATCTTGTTGCATCATAATTGGGACACCCTGTATATTGGATCATATAATCAAGTGCTGTATGTCGTCCTTTTGAGCATTCTTCATCGTCCCAACTGTTCTAGTGCATCACATTAGCGACTGAAATAAGTTTGTTTACTTAACTCCTATGTGGTATAATTTCCCCCCCTAAAGCATCATATATTGGTATTAACCAATTTGATGAGCAGGATGCCGTGTGTCGCAGCAGTATGACCTAAGGAGCTCTTCACTGCAAGCCTAGAAATCGGTGCAGCTTTTTTTTTTCACCCACACCACTAGCCTAATATTCTTCTCATTAGCTAAAATCATTTTTTTTTCACTCCCGACGATTCGGGGAAGCACAGAGAACGCGTGCGACCTAGACCAGCTGAAAATATTTGTGCCGGCCGTGGGACGTGCCTGAATCTAATGCATGTTTTTAACCACTCAGCAGAGGATAGCTGCTAGTCATTTATTGTCTCCTCTACTAACAAGGGACGATATACATTAGCTTAACGCTTGTTATGTAAAAACGCCCGCTTCGAAACCCGCGGCACCAACCGTCGTGCCTCTGCGTCCGGGGAGTGATCTTGCTGTCTACTGCAGCGCCGCCGCTGCTGTCGTGATTGCTTGCAACACTCCGCCGCCGCCGTTGCTCTCACCTCCCCCTTCTATCCACCATACCACGCCACGGACGAAGGGCGATCTGGGATCACCCGTCTTGGTGGATTCATGCTAACGTGTCATGACAGACTGAAACTGCTGTGAGTATATGTACGATAAACAAAATAAACACCTTCCAGATTAACAGCTGTGCCGTGTTCCGGCTCTTGAAAGCGGATGATGCATTTGTGGCACGTGCTTAGGTAATACAGCCATGTGGAAGGATGGGAAAGAAGCGGTTTACCACAGATATTTGTGTTACAGTGGCTAGAATAGGGGTATCAGTGTGCTTGAGGGTTGCAGGGAAGTGAAGGTTAGCGGGTGTGGTGTGAACGAGGCTCGACAGAAGAACGTATGCACCTGCACGCACGTCAGATTGATGAACGTATACATACGCAGGCCCGGTCAACACGCTAGCCGCACGCATACACGCTTAAGCCCGTTTCACATGGTGCGATTTTGTCTGCGAATTCGCAAGCTGTGGGAAATAGGCCGCTGGACCCTTCGTGCATGCGATCTTTCGATGTTCAGCGTGCTGAACTTCTCTGCGAAAACGCAGATGCGGTGGTAGCCACTGTAGCGGTGAAACCGGACGACCAATAGGAGGCGGCTCACTCATACGTCATCGCCAGTCAGAATGCTTAACGAGTATGAAAAAACGCAGCTGCCGTAGATCCATGTGAAACGGGATTGCGAATTTCGCATCTGCGGAAATCGCAGCTGCAAAAAATGCACTGCAAGATCGCACCATGTGAAACGGGTTTTACAGTTTGGCACCGCAGAACTTTGTTTCGTGAAGCTTCGCTTACCATGAAAACAAGATACCTCAGGCCGCAGTCGGTGTACTTAAACGCATAATGGCTGGCCTCTTCATTGGTGTGATGTGGCATCGTCACATTTCCATGGCGCGCGATGGCCCGAAACTTGCATGTTCAATAAAGCAAACCGAAGCCACGACCAGCGTACGTGTTCTCATAAAAATCAGAGGGGCTAGCCATAGGTCGTGAAGTGTGCTGCCGGTCATCGCCTGTGCAATGTTGCAGTGCAGTGCGAATGCACATATCTATTTTCAGAAAAGCCGGCAAAAGTAGTGGGGGACCGACCTCACAGAACTTCCGGAGTTCATTATGAACTCCTTTCAACGCCAGAGCACAATACTCAGACAGAATGACTTTGGCTATGGTATCGCAACGGTATACACCGCGATTAAACCTTTGGTCAGATCACTACGGCGTGGTAGCGCGCCGAAGGCGAGAAATGTAAACAAGAAAGCAGAATCTGCCTCGACAAGATGGCGGATCAACGACAACTTCCGGCGTCACTGAGCTTCACACCATGAAGGAAGAAAAAAATATAGGAGGGAGCATATCGCAACGTGATTGTTACTGACTGTGGTGGCTCAACAAGGCCATCGAAGATCACTGTCGGACCCTCGGCAAGCAGCAATGGGACGAGATCTGTGACTCAATCGACGGGCAGATGCGCAATGGCAAAACGTGGGGCATGCTCAAACATCTCGAAGAGGACAGCACCAGATCCAACCAGAGACACACGCTCGCTAGAGCCCTGCATGAAGGTACCAGATCCTGTTCCGGGGACGAGCTGGTAGCCAAGCTCATGGGGAAGTACCTGCCCATAAAGCACAGGGACGAGAAAGTTCGGTTTCCTGACTACCTCGGCCCGGCCCGTCCAGAGTTGGACGAAGACTTCACCGTGGTGGAAATCGGGCAAGCCATTTTTGCACTCAATGGCAAGTCTGCACCGGGTCCCAACGGCATCACCAACAAGATGCTGCGGAACCTTGACGACCGTTCGATCGAATACCTCACTGAGAACATCAACGGGACGTGGGGAAACGGCAGTGTCCGAGAGAACTGGAGGACTGCGAACACCGTCCGGATCCCCAATCCCGGCAAGGCTCCAAACGTGGACAACCTCCGACCCATCTCTCTCATGTCCTGCATCGGGAAGTTGGCAGAGCATGTCGTCCTCAACAGACTAAGCAGATATCTCGAATACAATGTCGATACTCACAACATGATTGGCTTCTACGTCGGCCTCTCAACACAGGACACCATGAAGATGATCAAACATCACATCATCGACGGCAGTACCAGGGACACCAGGGCCCTGCTCGAACTCGACCTCGAGAAAGCGTTTCATAACTTTCTCCATGAATACATCCTGGCTTCCATCGCGGACCTCGAGCTGGGCCCCAGACTGTATAACTACATCCATTCGTTCCTGACGGGGAGGAAAGTGAAGCTACGGATCAGCGAATTTGTCTCCGACGAGGTGCTCCTGGGCCCACGGGGCATGCCACAAGGCTCGGTCATTTCGCCCACTCTCTTCAACATCTGCATGGTCAGCCTGTCGAGAAGCTGGCCCAAGTTGAAGGTATCAAACACACCATCTACGCCGACGTTATCACGATCTGGTGCACAGGTGGTAGCGAAGGGCAAGTGGAAGGGGCTATGCAAGAGGCTGTAGACGTCACGGAGCAGTACCTGCTACCCACCGGACTCAGATGTTCCCCGACATCTCAGTATACAAAGTGACCAATAGCAGTCGAACAAAGGATGCGTCTCTGTAGCCAACGTTTGGACAAAGCAACATACGTAGAGTGAGCTATAGAGATGCTCTCACCGAAAGCACTTTTCTTGAGACAAGTTCACTTGCCCAGACACTGGCTGCAGTGACATATCCATTGCATGGCCACTGTTCATCCCTTTGAACCTCAATCTTTCGGTGTATACCTCATTGTTGCTTTGTTTTTCAAGGCATTATGATGCGCACTGTGCAATATGAAGGCCTCCAATTGGCATATTTGCGCTGTTCAGCAGAGAATGCTGATTAGCAAACAAGAAAGTAATAAACATAACAAACAACTACTTGCAACAGCTGAAATTGTTGAGCAAGCTGGAATAGGGAGTTAGGACAGGAAGGGCAAGCATGCAAACACATACTCAAGCAGAGCAAAAAGGATGGTATGTGTGGTCCATTTTATACTCTTGTGTCCGTGCTTACAAGCCTGTGTGGCGGCCTCACAGTCGCACAGCAGCAGCCAGACACCCTTTCCCATCTGTGTGGGGAAAGGGAAGTGGTGCGAGGGGGCGAGACCGAGCCGTAGAGGCTGTACGATTACAAAATAAAGTTAGTTGTTGCTTGTTCTTCAGGGACGCACTACTTGCTTCTATCTGCTGATTTCTAGCCACACTCGCGTCCCACAGAACATTGGTGACCCGGACGAGCAACAAGGGCTATGGACACACCTCAAGGCACCGAAAGTCCGACACTCTCCGGCGTCGATGTCAAACTGCCTCCGTTTTGGACTGCGGATCCTGAATTGTCGTTCATTCAGGGAGAATCACTATTCGTTGCATGGCGCATGACAGCAGATTCCACGAAATACCGTTATGTGTTGAGCAGTCTGCCCCCATCAACTGCTAGTGAAATTCGAGACCTGTTGCTTTCCCCACCAGCAGACAACGTTTACGAGGAGTGGAAGGCAACACTCATTTGCAGGATCACGCCCTCCGAAAGCCAACGGCTACAACAGCTTCTTCATGAAGCCAACCTCGGCAATAGAATGCCAAGCCAGCTGCTGCATCATTTGCAGCAATTATTGGGCAGCAAAGTGGGCGGTCTTGACAGTCTGCTGCTCCGAGAAATATTCCTACAGGAAATCCCCCCTGAACGTCAGAATGGTCATGACTGCCTCAAATGAAAACGATCTATCCAAACTGGCCGAGTTAGCCAGCAAGCTCGTGGCGGTGGCTCCCACATCTGTTGCGGCCGTCACAATCGAACTCGTCTCCACATGAGCAGCTTCAAGAGATGAACGAAATCTCGCATCTCGTGGATTCTGTGGCTGCCCTCCATACCACGTAACGGTCAACCAGTCAGAGGGCTCTGCAGTCACCTATAAAACACCAAACACTATGTTGGTACCATCGCAAGTTTGGCAATGCTGCATGCAAATGCCTACCACCCTGTGAGCTCTCGGGAAACGCCCCGGGCAGGCGCTAAGGGTGACCAGCGCTTCTGCCATGCAAGAACGTCGCTCAGCAGTCTTTCCTAACCGACTGCAACAGCGACTTCCGCTTTCTCATCAACACAGGCGCTGAAGTGAGCGTACTCCCAGCATCGCCTGCGGACCACAAGCGCCTGAACACATCGCCTCTGCAAACAGTCAACAACACAGCCATCGCCATGTGCGTAAACCGCTCCCTAATCGTCAGTTTGGGCCTGCAGAGAACGCTACGATGGATCTTCATAATAGCCATCCTCGGGGCGGATTCAATTCACCATCCTCGGGGTGGATTTTCTGCACCATTTTGGACCTTTAGTCGATGTGCGTAACCGGAGGCTACAGGACCCTGTGTCACAAAGCGATGTAAGAGGCAAGCCTTCAGAACATATGCCGCTCAGCCCTACACTGATCAAGCCAGCAGGCCCTCTTCGTTTCACTTCCATACTGAGTGAATTTTCTCACCTGACACACCAGCGCCAAGTGGGATCCCCAGTAAAACATGACATGTTTCACCACATCACCACAACTGGACCACCGGTTCACACTCGACCACGTCGATTGTCGCCTGAAAAACTGGTGGTGGCACGACAGGAATTCGACCATACGTTGGAGTTGGGCAGCATCCAACCTTCTTCCAGTCCTTGGGCATCTCCCCGTCACATGGTTCCCAAGCGATCATCAGGTGACTGGCGTCCTTGCAGGGACTATCGAGCGCTGAACAGTATCACAACGCCCGACAAGTACCCCGTGCCACATATTCACGACATACTGGCAGGTCTGCACAGGGTCAAAATTTTTCAAAAATTGATCTCGTGCACGCATACCACCAGATACCTGTGTCACCGGAAGAAGTCCCCAAGACTGCTATCACTACACCCTTTGGTCTATTCGAATTCCTGTGCATGCCATTTGGCCTTCGCAGCGCGGGTCAAACGTTCCAAAAGTTTATCGACGGTGTTCTATGGGGCCTCAAGTTTTGTCACACCTACCTGGAGGACTTACTTATTGTGAGCACCACCCCAGAAGAACATGAAGCGCACCCGTGGATTGTTTTTCGGCGCCTATCTGAGCACGGCGTTATCGTCAACGCGACTAAGAGAACTCGGTGTGCCTGAGTTATCATTTCTGGGCCACATCATTTCGAACTCGGGAGTACGGCCACACCCATCTAAAGTGCAGGCCATACAAGATTTTCCACTGCCAACCACAAAGTGCCAACTACATGAATTTCTTGGGTTGCTAAACTTCTGCCCCCGCTTCGTGCCTAAATGCCCACATATCATTCAACCACTTCACGGACTACTGAAGGCAATGCAAGCATCTTCGAATGACCGACCTTGGTGCGAAGAAGCAAAAAGGGCTTTCAACCAAAGCATGCAGGCCTTGGCAAATGCAGCTCTCCTGGCATAACTGCGGCCAGGAATTCCACAGTGTTTAATGGTCGATGCCTCAGACATAGCTATCGGCGCCGTGTTGCAACAGCTGAGCGACGGCACATGGCACCCAGCTGCATTCTTCTTGAAGAAGCTGACGCCTACTGAGTGCCGCTACAGCACCTTCGGTTGTGAACTGCTAGCCATCTACTCAAGTATACGCAACTTCCGGCATTTCTTGGAAGGCGTTGAGTTCTTCATTTTAACCGACCATAAGCCGCTGACTTATGCTCTCCGCTCTTTGCGTTCGGACGGTGGCAGGCACACGGCTCGTGAACTTTGGCAACTGGCATACATCTCCGAGTTCACGACAGACATCCGCCACGTAAAAAGGTGCGACAAAGTTGTTGCCGATGCTCTGTCACGGAGCGCTATAAACGTTGTCAACGATCCAGAAGGAGTTAACTTCGACGTGCTGGCGGCAGCCCAAAGAGAAGACGAAGAGCTAAACAGCCTCCTAACAACAAAAATGGCTCTCAAGCTACAGTGGATGCAGATTCCGGGATCAGGCAACCAGATTTGCTGTGACACCTCCACGGGCAACCCACGCCCCTTTGTGCCTGCCAATCTACGTCGCCGCATTTTTCTTTCTGTTCACAAGCTATCAAAGCTACGCAAAAGTTGCTCACAGCAAGGTTCATTTGGCCAGGTACCAACCGAGACGTACGTTGCTGGACAAGAGCATGCACACCATGTCAGCGTTCCAAAATTCATCGGCATACTGTGACCCCATTCGCAGTGTTCGTGCCTCCAGAAGCGCATTTCGATCACGTACACCTAGACATTGTCGGACCTCTGCCCCCTTGCCAAGAGCATGCCTAGTTACTGACATGCATTGACAGATTCACGCGCTGGGCGGAGGCCATACCTATAGCAGATATCATTGCTGACACGGTTGCCCACGCCTTTTTGCACCACTGGGTTGCTCGTTTCGGTGCACCATCCATAATAACAACGGACCGTGGAAGACAGTTCGAATCGTCACTTTTCGCCAGCATTACAAGCTTCATTGGTGCTTCTCGGATCAGAACCGCCTACCACCCGATCAGCAACGGCATGATGGAGCGTTTCCACCGCCAGCTCAAGTCTGCGCTCGCCGCAACAGAAGAGCGCAACTGGATGGAGACACTGCCACTCATTCTCTTGGGAAATTGGACAGCTGTCAAGACAGACATCGGCTGTAGCGTGGCCGAACTGGTCTACGGAACGACACTACGCCTTCCAGGAGAATTCTTCACGGGCAGTCCGCAAGATGGTTGTACAGCTACCGCAGCCTACGCACTTAGGCTACGAGAAATAATGGAAAACCTTCGCACTACACCACCGTGACGGGCAGCGCCACACGCAGTGTACGTACCATCAGAACTCGCTTCGTGCACACACGAGTTTGTGTGCCATGACGCAGTTCATCGACCACTCCAACCACCTTATAACGGGCCATTCCGATTGCTGCATCTAGGTAACAAGCAGTTCACTATCGACGTGCGCGGTCGTCACGAAATAGTGTCACTCGATCGGCTGAAGCCAGCGCTTATTGAAGATGCAGGCACCGTTCCACATGCAACGTCATCTGTGACACCACCCTCCAAGGCTCTACTCTTTCAAACAAGCCAAGTCACAAGGACACGCAGTGGACGAGTCTCCAGGGTGCCCCGTCGTTTTGAGTTGTGAACAATTTAAATCGTCCTATGAACGTTCGCTAACTCACTAGGAGGGGAAGTGATGTAGCGGCCTCACGGTCGCGCACCCTTTCGCATCTTTTACTCGGTGAAATCTTATCGTGTTGTGTGCGGGAAAGGGAAGTGGTGCTAGGGTGCGCAACCGAGCCGTAGAGGCTGTACGATTACAAAATAAAGTTGTTGCTTGTTCTTCAGGGACGCACTACTCGCTTCTACTGATTTCCAGCCACGCTCGCGTCCCACACAACACCTGCCTTCCCTACCACAAATGGCTGTGGATTAGCGAGAATCACACACGTCGCATTTCTTGCGCTATTTTGTAAGAGGCGTGTGATGCTTTTTTCTATTCAAGTATATCGGTTAGCTTCCAACCATGACGTGGTATAATGTGTGCCGCATGCTCTCCAGGTCATTTCTATTTCTATAAATTTTGTTCTCATGAATCAGGTTCTCCTGTGACTTACTTTTTCTGAATAATTGCACTCCTGCACAGGGGCTTACCACCAGTAACAAATTCTTGTTAGCTAGCCAGGATATTGATCAATAATTACCTTAGTTGTTTGCATAATAATCCCCAAACCGATTCTTAGGCTTGACCAGTTGGGATCTTCATTCATTTGCTGTCAGTCATTTTCACTGTTGCTTAACAGGACAGCCCGTGTATTGTGCATAAGTAGCCCTTGGAGATAAGAGAAGGATACTTTATAGCATGTTACACAAATGTTCCAATACTTGGGTAGAATTGCGCCTTGCACTGTGTACAAGGCATTTCATCAGCAACACCTGCAGCCGCCATATCTAATCCGCGTCTCTAACTGCTATCTCTGTTTCAGTCGGCACATCTAACGTACAGGCACCATTTTCTATGTGCACGGAATTCTTCACCGGCGCAAGGGGAAGTTTGGATCGCTTTGGTGAGAAACGCAATTCTCTGGCCGCTTATACCAAATGTTTAGTTTTGTTTAGTTAAAACAGGTTCTTTTAAAGATTGACTGCAACTGATAACACAATTTTGCCTGTTTAGGAGGTGGATAACCTGAAAAGGTGGACATTACTTGCACAACAAATGGCAGCCTCCGGGTGGCTAAATGAAAAAAATTCACAAACTTTTTCATTGTTCACTTCAGGGCAAATGTAATTATATTTAAAAGCCAGACATCAGGGAAGTCATGCGTGCTTAACAGATGCCCTACTACTAGGACAGCAGTACACCTTCAGTTTTTTAATTTCAACATGTGCTAGAAATTGAATAGTTAAAACACTAATTAGTCATTTTTTTAGTTACCCAGCTTGACAGGGCAATTTGTTGCCGAAGTAATGTCTGCAACTTCAGGTAATCTACCTAAACGGGCTGAAATGCTAGCTGCATACAAATTTTTTTAAATGTATCTGAAAACTAAAGGAAAGCATTCTGGGGGGGGGGGTGTAGGTGAATAAATTTCACTGCTGCACATAGGGAATACTGCCCTGACATGTACGATGAAAACCATAACCATGAAAATGCTTTAAGTAAACAGGTTTAACTTGAAACAGAACACATCCACAGCTTTTTTATCTCAAGCGAAATATATCAAAATGGGCGATTATTTATGCAAATCGTAGAAGTGTTTCGACAGCACTTGGGTAACAGTCGTCTCTAGGAATTTCGGAATTCACTGATGTGTTTCTTTTATCTTTTTTTCTGTTTGAGTTCCATACATGAAAATTCAACTGCACTTTCCTGGATCAAATCTCGGGCTAACCAGCAGTTGATCAGGAATCATGATAAAGTAGAAAACATGGAGAGGAAGCAGTACGTACAAGTATGCATCGCCCATTATGTCCATGTTGTATATTACCTTGCATGAGCTTAATTAACGTGTCCTGCCAAGACAAAAAAGCATGAAGAATGCTGTGTCTCCACCTGTCAGGGTTCTTTCCATTTAATATATACATAGTATGTCCCAGTATTTAACTACCTATTACAGCTGAGTTATAATATGAAGGCACATATACGTTATGTCTTGAGGAATACATAGCACAGTGCACCTTATCGGCCATTTTTCTTGATAAATTAGTGTTGTCCGAGTTGTATCGGCTTTATTACCGGCTAAGTTTTTCCTTCTAACTATGCACCATATGTGGTGGCAGCGACCCGTCCGGCAGGGTAGCCCAAATGGCTGAACGAAAGACACTGCCGGCTGGATGACGCATGGGTAAGCAGATGCCGGCTGCATTCCCATACTCGCCATTGACAGCTCATTGGACAGCTGAGCAGACGCTTAATTTCATTTCATATTTGGGCCCATTTACAAGCAAATGGAGGGGGCCAAGGTAAAACCTGCTTATTGGAAGCTTGAGTGGTCCCTGGCCCCCTTTACATATTGGCGGACCGGTGGCAAAGAACATTTCAGAAATGAAAAAAAAAAAACCAAATAGCAGTGGGTTACGTATTAAGGGGGGACGCGGCTTTCGCATCGCGAAAAATGGCTAAAAAATCGATTTTTTGAAAATCACATTTTCAGTTTCTGTAACTCTTATTCTATCTGATTCCGAAATATCATCACTGAAAACCAAGTAGAAGTGCTCTAAAAAATTGTTGTATCAGCCAAGGTGCCGAAAAATTCCGCGGAAATCGCGAAAAAACGGCGTTTTTCAAGCCACTATATCTTCGGAACGGCGCAGCCGAGCGCCGCCATCTTGGTCTCGCTGGAAAGCGCATTTCTCCGTCTTCAAATCTGCCGCTTCAGCTATCTCCTCCATACAGAAACAAACACACAAAAAGCAAATGATTGAAGGTCGTGCCGGAGCCACCGATTGGCCGCGCCCGCCACGTGACTCCAGCGCGGTTCGCCATTGGTTCGGTGCTCGCTCCGTGATGGCGTCGTCTGCTCCGCTTGTTGCGGTGTCCTCGCGAGCTCCGGACAGTTTCCGTAATTTCGACGAGTGTTAAAGCGGGCGCTACGTGGACATAGCAGTAGTGTGGCCGATCCCGCGTTTTGTGGACGTCTCAGACCCGCGGCTAAGCATTCCGAGCATCGGTGACGCGGACTTCGCGACCGAGCTTCGGGCACGGAATGCTCGGACATGCGGCTAAGCCTCTCGCGTGTAGGCGTCTCCGACTCGGCGATGAAGCACATCGCGCGCGGACTTCTCGGATCCTTGCCTAAGCAAATCGAGCGTCGACTTCTCGAGCCCGCGGCTACGCATTTCGCGCGTCGGCACATCGCTCAACAAGTGTCGACTCCTCGGACCCGCGGCTACGCACTTCGCGCGTCGGCACCGCGAGCGTCAACTCCTCGAGGCCGCGGCTAGGCATTTCGCGCGTCGGCACCTCGGACTGTGCGACTAAGCTAATCATAGGATCGACTCCTCGAGCCCGCGGCTAGGCATTTCGCGTGTCGGCACATCGCTCATGGAATGTCGACACCTCGAGCGTCTATTCCTCGGACCCGCGGCTAGGCATTTCGCGTGTCGGCACCTCGGACTGCGCGATTGAGCTTACCGAGCGTTTGGACCCGCGACCAGGCATTTCGCGCATCGGCACCTCGGACTGCGCGACTAAGCTCGTCGAGCGTCTATTCCGCGGACCCGCGACCAGGCATTTCGCACATCGGCACCTCGAATCGACCCGCGACTTAGCACATCGCGCGCCGACTCTGTTATCGTAATGCCACGATATCTAGTAATAATACCTATCATACCACCCCTTCATAAAGAGAACCTCATCATGAGCTCTGTTCACTAGGCCACTTGGGCTGGCACAGACACCTGGCTGTAGAAGTGAGGCATGATACAAAAAGTACAGGCTGGAAAGCACCTAGCAGCTGCATTGCTGCCTATCTATCAGTGGCTCTCCTAACCTCCATAGCCATTGTCAATGGAAGATGATTCAGAAGGCTGCTGAGAGCCTTCATTCAGTAACATGGTCGATTCTACCAAAAGAAAACAATGCCTCACTGACTGCACTATAGGCTGCTATCAATGAGGCAGTCTGCAGATACAACGCTAGAACTACTGTATTTATGCCCACATAGTTCAGCACCTCACTTGGTTTGAAACCCAGGCACCATGCTCTTAGTAGAGCAGCAGTAAAGAATGCCATACAAACATGAAAAAAGGCAGAACGAAGGCTCAGCAGACCAGAGGCCACATGTCCAAGAAGCCCCACGTCACAAAACACATCAAAGATTACAAATTTGGTGCGTTTTAGAGACCTGAAGAGAAGGGGAAACTTTGAGAGCCGTTTTCTCAAAACTGTTTTTCGCCTTTCTGCTCAGTTTCTGGAGCTGATTTCTTCGTTACCGTTTAGCCTATTTTGATTCTGTTTTTTTTGTCACGTTCCTTGGACTACAGTGCAGGTCGAGACAGTCTCACATTTTTATCTTGACATTTTATAAATTTATGGCGTGGCTATTCGTTCACCCCGAAAGTGTGCTTGGTGCGAAGGTAACTTGAAAAATGACTATCTAAAAAATTTGTGTAGCGAAAAAAAAAAAAGTAAGACTGTCACGACCTTCAGTACGCATTGAGCTATGCAGTCAATACTCAACGAGCCTTCCATCATGTTTTTTAAGCTCTCCAGGCCCTCCAGAAAGTTCAAGAGAGAAAAATTCTGCTCAATAAAATGTTCTCAAGGTATCACTCTGAAACTTTCATGGAAGTATCAGGGAGACATTCTAAACATTTGTGCCAATTTTCATCAAAATCCATGAAGAAATCAGGAAGTTGATTTTCAAAGCCACGTCCCCCCTTAAAGGGAGTAATCACATTTCTTTCACTGTAAGTACACGTGGCTTCACTGTACCATGATGATTTAAATTGTAGTTTTCGCAAGACAGATGAGCTCCGATGGTGTCAAGGCATGAATGTCAATTCCGGCTTCTAGATAAGAATTTAGTAGCTGTGGCAAGGTGTTCGCGACCATTTGATAGCCGTAATTTGTTCTTGAGAAAGGTATGAGCCATTTTTCATGGCTGCGCGTGTCATATGTGGGTGTATACTCTTTTAAGTTTGCTATATTTGTTATTAGGTTGCTTCTTTTACCTGAAAGTAGTAAATGCGTAGGAGAGTTTGTTTGTAGAGATGATTTTGTTATGTGGTACTTGGTGAAAAGACCTTCAGTGTGTGAGTTGTATGGCACATTTGCAGTAGCACGTATTACTTTTTTTGCATCTGTAGAATTTTAGAGAGATTGGAAGCCTATGTTGTGCCCCATACAAGATGGCAATAATTTACATGCGAGGCAAACAGTGCATCATAAATGATCAATTTAGCTGACGTTGGTAAAAGGTACCGATTTCAATGTAGTATACCTGTTATGCGGCTCAGTTTCTGGAGTATAAAATCCACGTGAGCGTCCCATTGCAATGTGTCGGTAAAGTATACGCCAAGTACTTTTACTGCGTCAACAACCTCTATATTCTCAGAGTTCTAAAATATTTTGTGGGTCAATGGAGTACACGTACCTCTTGTTTTAAAGATGACTGCTTGTGTTTTATTGGAGTTTACTTTAAAAAGTTGTCCTGGCTCCATTTTGAGAGATGGGTGAAGAGATTGTTCGCTGCACTAATGAGGCCTGTATAAGAGTTGTTTGATAAAAAAATACTGGTATCATCTCCGTAGTTTATGAATTTTGCCTCTCGGTGCATGAGAACTATGTCATTTATATAGATATTAAATAGAAATGGACTAAGCATACTTCCCTGAGCGACACCTGGTTGTATTTGTCATGTAGATTATATGCTAGTGTTTATAGACACATATTGTAAGGTAGGATGTCAGTAACTGAAGAGGAGGGCCCCTGATGCCATATCTTTCAAGCTTAAGTATTAGGAGGTCATGATTTATGCTGTCGAATGCTTTTGTGAAGTCTATGAATAGACCAATTACATGTAACTTATTTTCGAGGTTTTGCAGTATATATTCTTTCTGTGCTACTAGTGCTAGTTCTGCTGATTTACCTTGTTGAAAACTGTATTGAGCGGTGTTGATTCCTTAAGATGGGCCAGTAACACTGGCCACTTTAAGTCTCGTTGACTATGCACAAGGAAACGTCATGCTGTCTTAAGCATTTAATGCAAGGTACATTCTGTTTTCCACTGGTACGAACATGTAGTGTGTTCAAATGAAACAACATGTGTTTTTCTGGGGCTTTTACTTCTCAACAAGAGGTGAAATAAAGACGCAGTGAATGCACTCCAATTCTTTCCGTTATTTGGGCTCAAAGCTGTCGTCTTAGCAGCCAAAGTATACTGTCTTCAATGCAAACCAGAATTGGAACGCCTGCTCAATAGGAATGTGGGGAAAGAACTCTTTAATGTAACACATGGAAGCCAATTTTATACAATGACTTGGAAGGAGGTCACGGGATGTTTCACAGGTTAGCCATTACAGGCGTTCCACAACAATTTTATTCAGATGGCTTAGTGGCAGCAGTATCAGCTTGAAAAGCGAAGTTCAACCAAAGTTTATAGTTTCGCACGGTGATGTTGTGATAGCAGTATCGGAAGTAGAGATACTGATACACCTCTTGCCAGGCGTATCATGATACAGATACAAGATGCCCAAAGAGTATCTTAGATACATGTATATTTGATACGGCCCAGCACTGACTGCAACAGTGTAAGCTTCTGTGTAGTATTAATAACACATTTCACCTTTTACTTGTAAGGTCCACCACGAAGTGACTGACAAGCCCAATAGATAGCACTACCTTTACAATCTAGAGAAACAAGGCTGGACCAGAGCATTCAGGTGTTGTATTGTATTTCACTGGCTGCATTTGATATGCATTGTTTCAGTTAAAAGGTTGTAAACTGAGTCCAATACAAGGCTTTCTTCTTAGCTAACAGTTCAGAGGAATGCAGGGGCAAATACCCTGTCGTCCAACTTGGAGCAGATTACAACAGATGTGCCGTCTTTCCTCATTTTCATGGCATCACAGTCTGAGCTGCAAACTTATTTCATGAAATTTTCAGGAACTGTCTTTAGAGTGCAGACCTGTGCTGAGTGCAAGTGCAGTGTGGTGTATGTAGGTGGAACTGGTGCTGTATTCTTCCTTTCTGACCGAGTCTTGAGGGAAATCTGTTGCTCTCATGCTCTGTGGCTACTGCTAGGCATGAAATGAGCCTAGATGTACCAGAACTTTCCCGAATGCTGTCGACAGTTCAGCAGCAAAAGAATCTTGTTTAACCAGGTTAATTGCATGCACAACACAAATAATGGTGTACATTCTGTAATGAACGTAGCACCAGCGATTACGCTGGAATCTGTGATCGGTCATGTATAAGTAGCCGACGAGTTTGACCTATAAACCGGATTTGAACGATTGTGCTCGCCGCTATCATGCTTTAAGTGTCACTTGTTCTTTTTGACATAATTTGCCAAATAAATTTGTGACATAATTCATGACTAACAATTTTGCTACTGTTTTGTTTTTCCTTCACTGTCACTACAATCTGACATCTGTTTATTATCTATTTATTTGAGGAGTTTGATGCTCAAAAGGTGCAGTGGTAAAGGAATAATAAATGAAGTATTTGCGAGCTGCACTTGTGCAAGACAGCCAACCCAGTCAAAAAAAAAGTTACCCAAACCAATTGGAAATTTTCCAATTGGGTCCAATTGGAATGAATGAGAAATTTCCAATTGGGGTGGGGGTTTTGGGACACCCATTGGAAAAATTCAGCGGGTCCAATTGGTTGCCCCAACTGTTTTGAATGGGCCTGACCAACATAACCAATTGGTAACAATCCATATCCAAATGGTGTGACCAATTGGATCAATCGGTGAACCAAGTTCACCCATTGGCAAAACCATTCAGTTCCAATTGGACTTCCAGTTGTGTTCAATGGGCCTAACCAACTAAACCAATTGGTTAGACAATCAAAATCCAAATGGTTTAACCAATTAGACTAGTTGGTGAACCCAGTGCACCCATTGGCAAAACCCTTTAGTTCCAATTGGACTTGCAGTTGTGTTCAATGGGCCGAACCAACTTAACCAATTTGTGCTACCAATTGGTTAAGTGGTCACACCCATCTATCCCATTAGCAACACCAGTAGTTTTGAAGGGTGTGACCTGTTGCATTTAGTGGTCAGGAGTGTTAATCACATTGGAGACACATCAACAAGCTTTGGAATATTTCACCATCAATATGTAAATTCCAATGTGTTTGCCCAGCTTGTTTACCTCACCAGAACCATAAATTTGGTCAGAAAACTATAAATGGACATTAGAACAGATCCATGGTCAGGCCTGTTCACTTATGGATGTCAGACCACTGGAGTTGAGTGCACTGGGATTACATGCTAGTAATGTTCTGTGAAGTGCACTATAGCTACCCAAAACAGCACGAACACGAAGGCAAGGTTAAAGTAAGTGTATTTTCACAAGGTGCTGTACAATGGTCGAGGGCGTTCTCTGCTGTATTTTCACAAGGTGCTGTACAAGGGCATTCTCTGCTGGAAGCTTATTGCTGCATAGAAGGCTCAGCCTTTTCAGTCCTGTAAAAGAGATTAAGCATCATGTGAATGTAAAAATCTCACAGTAGAAAACATGCCAAAACCAGTATGCATGCTTCTAAATGTATGCATTGCTTGTGAATGCATTGCTTAGTTCTGCTGGCAATGCAAACAGAGCTAAGCATGCATTCACAAGGAATGCATACATTTAGAAGCATGCATGACCAGTCACCTTTATTGAGGTGCAACTCAATACAAACTGCAAAGCAATTACATGCGAGGCGCATAATCTGTATGTTAACAAAAAATATCAGAATAGTTGGGTATGAATATAGGTAAATAACGGCACATTCAGAGACAGCAAAAATGAGACTTGTCTCATTTTTGCTGTTGTCCCTTGTCTACTATGCACTGATGTGCCTTATTTAAGCAAGGCCAACTATCTTGAACTTCCATAACAGTTTGGCCATACAGATGAAAGCAGGGTAAATGCTACAAACATGCACAAAATAGTGATAAAGTGAATGAATTGATGCACCTCTTGGCCTGTTTCTCAACATCGGCCAGCTTTTCGACTACAAAATGGTTCATCCTTTTTAGGCTGTTTTGCCGTAGGTCAGCAGGCAGACCAAGCCGCAGCAGCCTCTCCTTGTAACATTCTGTCATCAGAAAAAACAGTAAAATAGGTAGTCAAAGTTAAAGCAAGTCCTTCAACCAGTCCAGCGCACTAAAATGATGCAAACAGCTTTTGGTGAACCAACAAGTGAACCAACAAGTCTAGTAAAGTAAAATGATCCTGAACTGCTGAAAGTACTTTCACTTATGCAAGAAAGCTTTAGCCGTAAATGGCTAAAAACTTTGTGCAATAGAAGTACGACAAATGTAATGCTGCATTCACTTACCACGCATCACCGCCACCTTCCAAGGTGTCAAAGGTTCCTTTAGGGGGCGATCCGGGAACCTCGGACAGTTCTTGCCTGGAAATATAGCAAAGGCAAATTAGCAAGCAAAAGATAAAAAATGTCACAACAACCAGTTCTATCCCAATTAAGGGGGTTGCTGGAACAATCTTTGTAGCCAAGTTAATTCATTTGTTTGGTAGGGAGAGCCAAGTTTACATGCTCTATGTAATTTATAAACATATTTTGAAGAGTTCATGTCTATTGATCATACCGGTCAGTGGCACCACAAGGTACAGTTTCCCCTGGCCCTGCCTACCTTACATGCGATGCCATTAAAGCGATAATGGCATTTTGGTCCCCAATTATTTGATTTGGAAAATAAAACAGCGCATCGGACAAATGAACGACTGGGCCCCATGTGCTGATCTGTTAGCTCTGTGTCCGTATGCATTCGTACAGGCAAAGGGAACAGCTGGCTTGCATTATGGATGCAGAGACAAAGCCTGTTGATTTTACTAGCGGCGTGGTGGGATTTTAGGCAAGACAGAAAGCAACGAGACAGTGAAATCTGCCTCTCCAGCATGGAGATTGAGGATTGCCTCGTATTACTGTGCAATTCAATTTATTAAGGTAGGATTACCTGCAGCATTCTGATACAAGAGACAAGTGTGGTCCCTGTATGTTCTGTGGCTTCTGTGCGCAGCACATGCATGCAGGGAGTATCCACACACTAGAATGTGGAAGCACTGTGCCCAATGCTGAATAGAGACTGGCACCGTCACAGTAATGGCAAAAACATCTCATAATAAACTGGGTGTTGCAAGATATTTAGGAATGCACACAGATCGATGGGAAGTAGACGACATTTGCGTCATCAGATGTACTGCCAAGTGGGTGCAACTGGTTTAAGGACTTGGATAACCTACCTTGGAGGGAACGACCCTTCAAGTCTGCTGGGTCCCAGATCGCCACTACCAGCTCCTTCACGAAGAGGCTATCCTTCGGCTGCAGCTGTATTCGTTTCCATGCTCCCATGGGTATCCGCAATCCCTGGCCTATATCCACCTGCGTAGCCACAGAATACGCACAAATAACCTGCACATACTGTACTGTAATTATTTCATGCGGTGAAAAAATGATTTCGCAACACTGAGAATTATCAGGAGCCTGAAAAAAATTTAGCAGTCACGGTTGTAAAATACAGCGAGATTGCACATTGGCAAGTAAAGCGACATGTACAGGTGTTGATTTTCCTGCTAAAGTTTATGCGACTGTACTAGTCAAGCTGTTCTTGCTAATGTGTATTAGTGCCAACTTTGTTTAGCAAGCTTTAGAACAGGAATTCAACCACATTAAAAAAGAAATCTTACCATGTGTTCAGGGCCAGGGACTTCGGATGTTTTTTGGGGCATGGAAGCAGGGCTCCAAAGGGCAGGTGCGGCAGGGGCATCTTGCCATTCAAATCGGCGTGTCCTTGCACCGGTGGTGGCGTCGTCGGTGGCACCATTTCAGCAGGCTGTGTCACAGACACTGTGGCTTTTGCATTTTGAACTGGAACATCAGAATTACAGGCATAAGCAGGCATTTTTTTTCTCTATCACAGTACTGCAATTATAAATACCAAATAATGCTTACTGAACTCTTCCATTTGCGTTATGACTTTCTGTTGAAAGGCTTCGTTCAATTTCCTTAATTTTCTAATTTCATCTTTCTGCCTGTCCGCCAGTTCCTTCATTTGCTGAAGCTGTTCTACGGCCAAGCATTTTCCGTCACAGTCATGGCGACTGCTGCCAGCATCCATTGCCTGCTTCTTTTTTTCCAGAAGCTTCAGCAAGCCCTCTTTTAGTGCTTCTTTTTGTTTCTTGCGCTTTTTTTCTCGTGGTGGCTTAAGGGAAAGAAAAGAAAATTGTATCTTATACGTAGATTAAAAAGCAAATTTGCACCTTGAAATGGTGTGCCGTACATACCTCCTCTTCACAGTCCCATTCTTCATCTTCAAGCATTACACGCCTGAATCTCAGGCGTCCCCTCTTCACCTTTTTTTGGACTTCTGCTTCAGATGCTGGAATTGGTCCATACAAAGCCATGAATACCTTCAAGGCCACTTTAATTAATCCAAGTAATAGTACTACACCCCCAGCATTCCTAGTGAACTTTATTTCCCTTAGTTTTAGTTCGCCCAGCTGACAATATTGTACTGTAGCCACGTAACGTGAAAAGACGGAAAGAGGACAAACTCACGTGTCCACGAGGCCAAGAAGCCTAGGCTTTCGCAGCGCCAACGCGCAACTATGTGTATAGCGAAAATGCCCTCGACCTAACCAGCTGCCACTAAAGCATGCTAGGAGCTGTATGTAGCTACGTTTGATGAAGCAGAAAAAAAGGAAGCGGCGACATTGCAATGATCAATAATTGACGTGGCGTTTGCAGTTAATTCGTATCGACCTCTCCCGTTTGCGATATGGATCGAGACGCGCTACACCGCCTGCATGCACATTGTAATTAAGACAAACATGTGCTCCAGCTGCCGACCGACAAGCCGGCAAGCACGCTATCATCAAAGCACTTGCGTAACAGCTAGTCGCACCACGTGCTCTAAGCGCCTTATACATAGCACGATTGCATAATATATATAAGCATCCCAGCTGGCAATTGTGCAGCGGCGATCATAAAAGTTAATTTACATGGCGGTACCATAGCATGCACACATGCTTTTATGTAAGTAATTGAAGTAATTTAAAGAGACTAAGTGCACACTGCAGACAAAAAGCTTACCTCCTAGGTGAAGAATCTCGGCTGGAAAATATTCTGAAGTGCCGTCTTTAAACACCCACTTCACCCAGTGCACCGTCGCCTTCAGGTGTTTTTCGTCCATATCCTCCCCCCATTTTTCAAAGTCGCGAAAATCGCCGACTTCGACAAGGGCGCATCGCTTATCCTCCAGATACCTCACGTATGCGTACGCGAACATTTCCAAATTACAAATAAAAGTGCATTGCAATTTGCAAGCGCATCTGCATTTATAGCAGCACCTCCACGCCGCCAACAAAACAACACCAGGGTGTCCATAACGATGCGCATGACACCAACGACATGAAAAAAGAAAAACGAAAACAAAATGCTGACAGCGAGGCAATGCAACGATTAATTACAATGAGAAGTTAAAATACAATACGTTACTCTACATATATTCACTACTGTCTTACATGCAGTACAAAAGTTAATAATTGAATGGTGACCATAATTTTTTTGTGATCATATTGAAGCTGCTAAGTTTGACCGAACGATACAGCATTGCTGGCAACTACGGTTACTTATTCGTTTTCTTTTTGTCGGGACGTTTGCGTTCAGTTTTCTTCGTTGTGCGTCAGACAATCTCGAATGAGTAACCATGAATTGTTCTAAACCGTGCAAAAAACGAGGTCGCTATAAGAAATTTTTGCACCCTGGTGCAAAATTCGAAGTGCCGAAGTCGACAGTGAGCAGGCATCGGCTCGCGAGCGTGGCGGTAAGTAAAGACTGTCGTTCAACCATGCACACGCGCACTCGCTGGCATGTAGTACATATAGCTCCCTTACACTTTTCCTTTTTTCACATAAATAGGTATGTCCAGCTGCCGAAAATCAGGCAGGCACGTCTCGGCCCGACGGGGAAACCACAAGAACGGCGGATGCTATCGCTCCAACGCAAGGATATGCGCGAATTGATGCTTTGCTTCTGAATGAAAATGTACGTATGTATGCGCTCAGCGCGGATTTTTTGTTAGATTTAGATGTGTTGAACGTACCTTACTTCGCTTTAAGTAATTAATTTGGTCATTCAAGGTTATATAGTGAATACTTTTGCCAAATCGTGTGCGCGCCCTGCTTGTGATACGCGTACCAGCTGCTCAAGATGTTTAAAATATCGTCCCCTGGCAGCTTGTGCAGCACATGAGCTTCAAGCTCACGGCTCGAAATCTCTTGCAGATCACACAACCAGATGAGCATGTGTCTTGCGACTCGAGTGAGGCATCCTATGACAGCATGGTAAGCAGCATTGACGCACACTAAGTTTGTGGCAGTGATTAGAAATTTTAGAGAATGGATAGAGCGCACGATAATTTCGCCATAGTGGTAGGAGGCGGTGCTTAATTATTGTAGCTACCCTAAAGCAGCACCCTAGTTTGAAGCTGACCTTTCACAATATCTTGCAGAATGCAGAAGAATTAGATGAGGATGTGCTTTGCGACTCAAGTGAGGCATCCGATGACAGCATGGTAAGCAACATTCATGCAGTCTTGCCAGGCATCTGTGTGGTTCAGATGTGCTAATTTCTAGTTCACCAGATGCACTCAAATTTTGCCAGCTTCTTGTGGAACATGTACGTGCTTTATCCTAAAATGCATAAACTAAGTTTGAAGTTGTTGTGTAATGACCCCTTGAATGGTATTCTTTTATGGAAACATACAAGAGCTTTTGCCCTACTTTGCCACTGTAGGGTTTTTGTTGATTCCTTGATATATATTCAATCAGGGAAATATTGTAATTTAATAAAACAGGTCTATTTATAAGTGTGGCTGCAACAGACATAAATGAAAAGCATGTAATATTAAATTGAGAAGTCGGTGGCCTGATGTTCATGCATACTTCTGAATGGCGTGGAAGACATGGGACAGATGAAAAGATTTGTGTCGCTCGCTTTCATCTATCCTGTACCTTTGCCATTCTCATATGCACACTGTATAAGTAGTGTTGGCATGGCTGAGGATTATACGACAAATTCATAAATAAACATCTTTTTTACAGGGTCATGAGCAGCCAAAGAAGAGACGCCATATGTCCCAGCCAAGTGCAAATTTCACTGACTTCTTTAAGGAAATTGTGACCGAAAAAGTTGTAGTTTCAAAGGGGGACATTCTGTTAGTGGTGATGAAATATGCACTCAAAACAAATTTGTCCTTAACAGCGCTTGCAAACCTCATTGAAATGATTAATTTGATGTTTGAGCGACCGATTTTGCCTCACTCACAGTACATGTTCGGTAAGTTATGTAGTAATGTTGGGGCCAAAATGACATTTCATTTTTTTGTCCGAAGTGTTATGTTCATGCAGGCCATTCTCAATCAAATACTTCTCTTCAGTGTCCAAAGTGCGGCCATGCCATTGAGGTTTCTGCCATGGCAGATGCACCATTCTTTGTTCTGTTAGACATTCCATCAAAAGTGCAAAAGCTCATCAAAGACTGCAATATACTTGACCTTACAAAATCGCTTAGACCCTGTGACACCTTCTCTGACATTACAGATGGAAAGTTGTACCGTGAGTTTGTTACCTTTACAATTGGCTCTGGCAACAGGATCAGTTTTACCTTAAATACTGATGGAACACCCCTTTTCAAATCTAGTGGGACTGCCATCTGGCCTGTTCAACTTATTATAAATGAGGTTTCACCGGAGCAGCGAATGAACAAGCTTGTGCTGGCAGCACTCTGGTTTGGAAAAGAAAAGCCCAATATGGGAATTGTTTAAAGGCACTTTTGTAGATGCACTGAATAAGCTTGGAGAAGAGGGGTTCCTGCTTGAGCATGAAGGGGAAGAAAAGGTTTTTAAGGCCTTTTGTATCTGTTGTGCTGTAGACTCAGTTGAAAGAGCACCCATGCAGGGGATAATGAAATTCAATGGTTATTATGGGTGCAACTGGTGTCTGCAACAGGGAGAAAGAATTGCAGGGACATTGAAATATCCTGTGCAACAAAATGAACCAGTTGAGCGCACAGAAAAGCAAATGCTGCGGGATATGGAAACAGCACTAAAGGATGGAAGCCCCGTGCATGGTGTTAAAACAGTATCACCCCTTATAAATTTGCAACAGTTCAACATAGTGTCTGGATTTGCACCAGACTACATGCACTGTATCCTGCTAGGCCTAGGACGTCAGTTCTTGGATTTATGGCTGGATGAAACTGGACGTGAATTTTACATAGGTCGCCACCTAAAAATTATAAATCAACAGTTGCTCTCATTAGCACCTCCAAGAGAAGTGAAAAGAATGCCCAGGTCCTTGAAAGAAAGGAAGTGGTGGAAAGCTAAGGAGTTGGAAAACTGGATTCTTTTTTACAGCCTTCCAGTGCTTGAGGGGATCTTGGCAAAAAAATATTTGCAGCACTGGGCATGTCATGTGGAAAGCTTGCATCTGCTCCTTGAGAAGTATTTGCACACCTGCGACCTTATAATTGCAGAAAAATATTTGCTGGAATTTCATATCAAAGCAGAGATTCTTTATGGCAAGGAATCAATGACCTTGAACATGCACCAGGTCACCCATTTAGCCAAAAGTGTGCACCAATGGGGGCCGCTGTGGTCCCATTCAGCCTTTCCATTCGAATCTGGAAATGGTTCATTGAAGGCAATTGTAAAAGCGACAAATGGAATTCCCCACCAAATCTGCCGCTCACTGCAAATGCAGAGTGCAGTCCATGAGCTTACAAAACTAACTGAAGCACCTCAAATTCTCTCTTACTTTCATCCTTCGATAAAACTGTAATCAGAAAGCAGTGTCAGTGTCTGGAGATATTCATTTTTTGGTAGAGGAGCTCCATATGTACAAAGGGACATATCGGTGCAAAATCGTGAGAAGCTTTCTGGCCATGTTCAAGAATTTTCTCGTGTATTAAAAAAGAAGACGATCCTCACAAACAAAAAGTATGCTGAAAGCAAAAAGACTAATAGCTCTTGTGTTCAGCTTTCCAGTGGCTCATATGCCATCATTGAACATGTACTATGCGACAACAACTCACGAGCATATGCCATAGTCAGCAGGCTGAAGTGTTCTCTGAGGTACATGACAACAACCATGAGGCATCTTTTGAAAGTGGTTGGTCAGGCAACAAGAATGGAGTTAATTGAATTGGCAGAAATCTGCAAAGTCTGTGTGTTTATTGAGCTAGAAGAAACTTATGTATCTCCAGTTCCAAGCTCTTTCACACTGTAGTTTTACGGTGGTAGCGGCTAGAGTTTTGGTGGAAATCCATTTTGTCTTGGACTTTTCATGTGTTTCTCAAAACAACACATCGCGTTGACACTTTGAATAGCACTTGTGTTGTCTATTTCTGTGCTCCTGTGTGTCCGAACTTTTGCCACAGCATTATGCACAAATAGATGGAACAAGAATTCAGGATCGCCAGTCGGCCTCTAGAGTCTGTAAAGGAGTATGTTTATCTAGGTCAATTACTCACAGGGGACCCTGATCATGAAAAAGAAATTTACAGAAGAATAAAATTGGGCTGCAGTGCACACGGCAGGCATTGCCAAATCCTGACTGCGAGCTTACCACTGTCGTTGAAAAGATTAGTGTACTATCACGCTCAGTATGAGCTACACCGCTGGAGCGTGTGGCCAAGCGCACTGTAAGGTTGTACAGTGGCGCGATCGGGACATGTTTCCGAGTTATCAGGGAAGGTTTTGGCTGTTCCTGTGAGTGCACATTGCCTCCACTTGCTTTCACCCTCGCTTCGCTTCACCCTGTGGTGATACTAGCTTCGAAAATGATAACTGCCGCCGTGGTGTGATGCCCAAACTTTGTGCTCGGCAAGTCGAGTTTCACAAGACAGGTGATATCTAGCCTTGCTCTCAAAATAAAGGAAGGCGAGGGTGAAAGCAAGCAAGTGGAGGCGATGTGCACTTGCAGGAACAGCCAAACCCTCCCCTGTTAACTCGAAAACATGTCCCGATCGGCGCCACTGTACAACCTTGCAGTGCGCTTGGCCACGCGCTCCTGCGGTGTAGCTCATACTGAGCACGATAGTACAATCATTGCACTCTACCGGTGCTAACATATGGGGCATAAACTTGGAGGTTAACAAAGAAGCTCGAGAACAAGATAAAGACGGCACAAAGAGCGATGGAACGAAAAATGTTAGACCTAACGTTAAGAGACAGGAAGAGAGCGGTGTGGATTAGAAAACAAACGGGGGATGGCCGTTATTCTAGTTGGCATTAAGCAGAAGAAATGGAGCTGGGCAGGCCATGTAATGCGTAGGATGGATAACCGGTGGACCATTAGAGTTACAGAATGGATACCAAGAGAAGGAAAGCGCAGTCGAGGACGGCAGAAAACTAGGTGGGGTGATGAAGATAGGAAATTTGCAGGCGCAAGTTGGAATCAGCTAGCGCATGACAGGGGTAATTGGAAATCACAGGGAAAGGCCTTCGTCCTGCAGTGGACATAAATAGGCTGATGATGATGATGAGATGGAACAAAAGATCAGTATCAAATTTTCTGTGAAATCAGGAAAAGAGGCAGCAATACATAAAACGTGAAAAGCCTATAGAAAGGATACCCTAAAGGAAAAATTCAAATGTGTCCCGCATTTTTGGAAGTCTCTGAGGACACCAACGATGATGCAAGGTCAGGGCACCCCACCACCTCGCATGAAGGTGTAAACATTAAAGGGACTAGCAACCAATTTTGTGGTGCCTGTTTTTTTAGACAAAAAGTTTATATCTCAGAGTGTCCTAACCTGCAATGGTAAACATTTTTATAAGTTTTTCAATCTGCAGTGAGGATGTACTTGTACAATTGAAATATACTGGAAAATGTGATAAGAGAAAGATGCCACAGCTCTGCCATTTCAGTTGTTGCCACGAAGGCAGCATCTCTTATTAGCGTGAACATTTTTAAACTTTTAATAAGCATATAGAAATAGAATGTAATATAAAGATTAGGATTTTAAACAGTAAGTATGGTGCACCTAAAGGCAGCCGACTTAAGCACAGCAATCTATGATTGGATACAGCTCACGTACTAAGGTTTCCGACCAGGTCGTACCACTTACCGCTTTTTGAGATTATCAGCGCCAATTTAGAATTGATTCCATTTAAATAGCGAACAGCATGCTCAATTCTCTCAATATAAATCACGTCTTTTCATTTCCACCAACTTCTCATTACATGTTCTGGACAGTTCTGTGTCCCTTTAATTGTATGCCTTCTCTTGTGCTCACCAACTGCAGAATGTTTGTTACATCGGAAACATTTGGTTTGATGAAATTGCGGGTGGCATTTTGACAATTCAAAAAGAGGACATAGCAACAGCTAAAGCACTTAACAGAAGTGGACCTCCAACGGTGCTACCAGCAATAGCATTAGTGGCACAACCATACTTGGTATGCTCGCAGGTACTTCGTTATGGGGGCGAAATGCGAAAACACCCGTGTACTTAGATTTAGGTGCACGTAAAGAACCCCAGGTGGTCCAAATTTCCGGAGTCCCTCACTACGGCGTGCCTCATAATCAGAACTGGTTTTGGCACGTAAAACCCCATAATTTAATTTTTTTTCTTTAGGTACTTCGTTAGCTTGGTTACCTAAAATGCACTCTAACTCATTCAAGAAAAATTCAATTCTGGCGCTTTACGTGCTGAAACCACTTTCTGGTTAAGAGGCATGGTGTAGTGGCGGACTCTTGATTAATTTAGACCACCTGGGCTTCTTTAACATACTCCCAATGCAAAGTGTTCCAACAAAAGAATGCAACTGCCCTGTAGAACATTAGTAAAGCCAATTTTAGAGGCGTCATCAGTTTGGTCACCTTGCCATTCCTCCGACTTGAAGCAACTCGAGTCCGTCCACAAAAGAGCAGCTAGATTTATCTTTAGCCAATATGATAACTACTTCTCATTGCCATTGCACATTCAATCTCTCTTTACAACCCTTGCCTCTTTAGTGCTTCTCTCATCGGTGCCTTATGCTGCACAAGGTTGTTCCCTTGTCCTCCGACGTAGATGCACCTATCTCACTGATCCCTCCACTTTCAAAACACGTATAACTCGCCTACTAAAGATTGTCCCATTATTGCCCCATTTACATGTACTGAGAGCATAGTACTGTAGCACAAACTGGATGGTTTGCTTAAATATAAGCCGACCAAAGAGTGCATACAAGAGGTTGAACAACACATTGTGGGTTAATTTCCATTTTTCTTTTCATCAGTAACTGTTTGCGCTTGTACAATGTCATAAATTGTTCTTGTGGCAAATTTTCCTTGTATGTTGCGTGTATGTGATTTCTAACTTTAATTTTCTTGTACCTGCTCCTGCAGTGCTACTTTTATGTCCACAGTATCTGTAAACAAATGAATAAATGTATTATGCCTAATATACCGGATGCACGAGGTATTGGAGAACACAATGTTGGCTTCAGGCAGAGAAAAATATCTCGAGCAAAAATAGACATTTTCACCAAACTTTGGGAAATACTTCTCTTTGGTTTATTTCCACGATTACTCAATGAATCTGCCATCCGCATCAATAACCAATTCAATTTGGCTTCTGAAATGGCTGCATGCACGGATCAGGTGGTCCTTAGAGATGTTGGCCATTGAGTCAGAAATGGCGGTCTTCAGCGAGTCTTTTGTATTAAATGGCTGTTTGTTGGCCTCTCTCTCAATGACGCCTCAGACATAGTAGTTGAGCAGATTCAAATCTGGAGAACTAGGAGGCCAAAAGTTGGGAGTAACGTGGTCGTAGAAGTTGTCAACCAGCCACTCCTGGGTGACGCAGGCGGTGTGGGCGGGAGCTGAATCTTGCTGAAAGACATAAGGTCTTCCTTTCGAAACAGTCTCTATCCTGGGCTTTATAACAGTGGCAAGCACGTACATGGCAGCATTAATGCAGAGTCCTCCTGCAAAAAAGTGGCTGCATGATGTCGCCCTCGTTGCTGACGACAGCTAACCCCATCGCAGGGAAATTTTGAGTGCATCACTGTAGGCACCTCATCAGCGCTTGCAAAAAGCCACCATCTTTACGGTGGTTAACTTTTTGGTCTTGGTCCTTTTCCTTTTCATGTGAAAAAAACCAGAGCATTCCAGGCTCCTCAGGTATCTTCAGCTTGCTTAGCAAGCACTTGGACCGGAGCAGACGATTCTCCCGAGTTTGATCGGACATGAATTGCCCCCTCCTTGAGACATACAAATGGTACCTCAAGTCCTCGTGCACAGCGAGCCTGACAGTCGACTTTGCAATGGCCCGCATTGACTTCCCTGGGTCGTCACTCACGATGACTTGCAGCCGCCGGAGAAAATCAGGGGTTCGGACAACGTCTGACAGCTGACTGTGCTTTTTCCTTTTTGCCAGATGGCACGTCACCGACAGAACACATCAGTTCTGTCCTCACCTTGTAAACGAAAGACTTCGCCATGTTCAGAAAGGTGGCAGTTTCCAAGTCGCTGTGGTGTGCGGCCGGGGCGACGAGGAGTGCATGGCGTTTCATTTTCTGCGTCAACCTGTATGCTTCCATCTTCGAACAAACTGCGCAGTATAAATGATAAGGGGTCAACCAACAAGAAGACGCATGCCTAGATAGATATGATGAGCCTGCTGGTGTCTATGGCGATAAGGAATAGTGTTCTCAAGTACCTCGTGCACCCGGTAGTGTATGTTGAAGGTGACCGCACTGATATGTCTGATAGTTTGTGAAATGATATTTTTAATGTTGCATGAACATTTGGAATGGAATATGTATACCGTAAAATTCCGAGCAAGCGCCCCCACCCGTGCAAGAGCCCCCCCCCCCTAACTGCACTGCTAATTTCAAATTTCCGCGCCATTCCAGGAAAGCCCATTCCCACTGCGCTTTTTTTTTGCGGGAAAATTTTGTCGTTGCCATCTTGAATTTTGGCGTCTTTCGACTTGCTAGAGGGGGGGGGGGGGGCGCTTGCTCGGAATTTTACGGTATTGCTTCTTGTATTCAGAATGTGAATCAGACTATGATGTATCGGGTTCAATGTTGTGAAATTAATTTTTTTGAGTGTACTGCATGCACTAACATTTTACCCAGCTCATAGAATGTTTTTTATATTTCTGTTCAATGTATGTGAATTTCCTTGTCTATGTACATATGACTATTGAGAGATTTGTTGAATTTAGATATTTTAAAGTGCACAGTGCATGAAGTTGAAATAAACTACATTAGTGAAAAATACAAAGGTCTTCCTTGTGCTCATTTCTACAGTTTGCATAAAGTGGTAATTTTGCCATTGATGTTTGCGACATTTAATACCTCCGCACTATTTTTTTATAGCATATACCAATTGGAAGATGCAAAGTGTACATGTGACAATGGTATGGGACATTAATAAAACTAATTGATTGTCATAGCGATATTGGGACATGTATTGGGAGATTTTTCATTATTTGGCACAATAACTATTTAGATGCATCTTGAAATAATTCCAAAATACACTAGACAATGCATTGGAGTGTCATATTAATTAGTATTACATAAATTTACAGCAGTATTTTACATGACGGCTAACAGTGAATCAACTGCAAGATGTCTTATGTGAGAATGCACCTGCAACTGGTGCTTCCCATTACGACCAATTGGTGCATCCCATTGCTGACCAATTGAGCACATATTATTCGAGAACCACCAGGAATGCATTTCTAATTGGTAAAACCAAATGGTCCAACTGGAATAGCAACCTACCAGTTGCCCAATTGGTGCTTCCTTTTGCTCACCAATTGGCCAATTGGTGCATCCCATTGGTGACTAAATGACCAATTGGTTAGAGCCCGCAGGTTAGCATTTCAATTGGACATTTCAGACCATCCATTTCAAACCTGTTGAATAATGGGTCGCACCAACTGGGGCCAATTGAGACCACTTGGGACCAATTGGAATTTCCAATGGGTGCCAATGGTTTTTTTTGACTGCGAATCCTTACTATGAGAGGAAGTTTTGGCAAGCAAGGGAAAATGTGAAAATTACACAAAGTTGGAAACATTGCCATGATGTTTCCGCACTGGTCCACTGTGATGCTATAGATTTTTACAGTGTCTAAGGCTGGTTTAGTTAAACTATATATCTGCTGGCAAGTACTAAATTATATACTGCATTCTAAAAACTACTAAATTATATACTGTGTTCTAAAACAACCAAAGACATAACGTGACAAGCTTAGATAACTTTTCCATTGCCAAAACAGTCAAAATGTCAGGAAATAATTTAAAATTTGTGACGTCGCATTGACGTCTGAGCTTTCAGCGCAGAATTAAAAGAGGAAAGGTGGTCTTCATTTTCTCCATCTTTTTCCACTAAATTAACAAGAGTGCGAGGTTTTCAAATAATATATTGCGGGTTTAAACTGATTTATAACATTTCTCATTGTTGTGTATTATATTGCTTGGAATGTATGTTATCTATATTCTAGGAAATGTACAGCCTAAACACATATGGCCTGTGTAATATAAGTGTGCACACATGACAGGGCTGTAGCGCAAGCCTGTGTTCAGCGAGGTGGGTTTTCAGCTGCCAATCATGGGGCACAGACGCTGGCAGGCTGTATTAGCCTGCGTGTTTGTATGTTATGTGCTGCTTCTGCAATGTACCTTCATTGATACATTTGAGATGCTGAGCTACTGCTGCATGCTACTAAGCAATCACTGTGTCTACGTGGACAGTTCCTGTTGTAAGGTGCGTGGAAGTGCGTAACATGGAATGCAGCGTTCACTGCACAGACTACACTGAACATGGCCATTGTGTGGCCGTTGCCACTGTTCCAAGTGCAGCAGCTTTAAATTAGCAGTCAAGATAATTTAAAGCATCTGTACTGCAGTGTTCAAAATGAATAATTAGCCATTTTTCACGTGCATGAGGTGCAGCACCGTCGTACGAGCCACATTGCTCATCCAATAAAATTTGGTCATGAGAGTGGCTTGTTGGGCTAGTTGGTACATGGTTATACTTGGAGAATGCCAGCAAACTTGGAAGTAGAAAAAATCGAGAAGAAGACATAGACAAAGTGACAGGAAGGTGGCCAGCCACCTTCCTGTCACTTTGTCTATGACTTCTCGATTTTTTCTACTTCCAAGTGTGCTAGCATTCTCCAAGAATAAAATGTGGCTTTCGCGTTTCTTGAGCAAAAGATGAGATGACAGGCATCACTGGCCGTGACAAGATGACCCTATCGTATGCCCAAATATAGTGTTTGCGAGGTCGTGCGAGATGACTGCGTAGGATCGCCAAACGAGTATATCAGATATAGCAGCATGTAATGTTTTCTTCGTTTTCTTCTTTGTTTTTTGTGTAGTTTGCTCCAATAGAATCTAATTGTATGGCAAGACTCACCAAATAAGTTGTAGCTCCTGCAGTCAAGGCCTCTTCTTCGTCGCCTCTTTCACTTTGTATTAGTCTATGATGCACTCATGGTGCAGACGTGCGCATGTGCCAGGTTATTCTATGTCTTTGTATACTGTAGTATGCAGCCCTCTCTCCAATGCAGATAGTACATACTAAGCAGGCATGCCAAGTCGTGCTGTGTTAGTGAACTACGTTGCACGATTGAAAAGTGGCCATTATGAGAGGGGTTTTGCTAAGCCAGAAAGAATGCATGACACGTGGTAATGCCACCTTGAAGTCAGATTCTGACAGCGTATATACTCCAGTCTTCTTAAATGTTTATCAGTAAGATGTTCTAGATTGCATTCTAAAGTAGCCAAGCACACAAGTCTACCGAACTTTCCTGCTGCCAAGGTTTCAGATTGACATTCAGGAAAGAGATGTGTGGCCTCGATTTTTTTACACTAGTAATAAACCTTATCTCACCAAGTTCATGAAAAAACAAGTGCGCTGAAACAATACCTGACCATTATTAACTGGTTTAATTTTGCTCTCTTTACTGTATACCTTAAGGACTTGCCCACAAGCGGTTACACCGCAAATTTTGAGCTCTTGGCAGCAGAAGATGCATTTATAATTAGGACCAAGTGTGCAGATAAGGCGACTTACACCCGGCAAGTAAAGCTGTTGTGTTCCTGTTGTGCAGTTCCTTAGCCAGAGCCAGTGTCCGAGTTAGTTCCTGAGCAAATGGCTAAAGAGGGACCTCAAGCCAGGCTTGAAGTGCAGGTGAATATACAGGTTGTTATGGCAGAGGAACAGTGTGGACACTGGATGCAGATTTAAACCACAGTAATGACTACCAGCTTCTGACCTTTTTTTTTGCAACAGCCGCACTATGTTGTCGCACGTTGATTGTGACAGCAATGAATTCATGTAGCTTGTAGTTAACATGTATATCCCTGTGCAGTAAACTTACATCTCGAGGTAATGGTTCCATAAAGTCGATCACCACCGACTTCGCATAGTAAATTTGTCAACAATTTATCACTCTTCTTGAATTGATTGTGAATATAAGGTCAGTTGTTTATTTTGTTGCTCAAATACTTTTGTATATTAATTCATTTTGTATGCATCTAACATTGAAACCGCCTGATCGGCAGTATTGTATTATAACTGATTACTCTCTTTTTCCTTGCCATGTTTTCAACTGTTCTTGTTGTGAGTATTGATTTTGTTTTTCCTTTTTTTATGTTATGTACCATATAAACTGGCATATAGGTCAACCCTTTACGGTGAAGTGGAAGAAAATTTGTCGCAGTTTCACCCGAAAGGCAAAGCATCAATTGCGATAGCAAATTAGTAGAGAGCTATACAGAGTAAGGATAGCAGTTTTATCAGCTGTGTAAACTTGGACATGCAGCAGCACCAGCAACGCGCAGAACTGTTGTCGACACCATCGGCGTTTTACCCGCGTTCGCACCGAATGCGCGTGGCATTGGTGACTGTTGCCGGTGCCTCTGGGGGCGGCTCGGAGGTTTTCGACGAGATCAGAATGGGACACTCATCGTGCAGTGTTGGAAATCTTACCGACCTTCTCGCCTCGCGACGTTTTCACCGTATAAATACGCATTTGGTGCCGCAGCTAAACGTCGCCTCCCCTCCCTCCCTCCCGTCCCCCCACGGCCTTTTGCGCGACGGAAGAAGTCTCATTTACTCTCTATAGTTTATGGTGATTGTAAAGGAGAAAAGAGACTCTTAATTCTGCAGCCCTTCAGGGAGCATGGCGGAGAACGTGCGTTCGCTCCCCTTGAAAGCGCGCGTCCCTCGTGCCCTTTCACTCGCACATAAGTCGGAGCGTGGGGACGATTTCATCACCATTGATGTCATACGGAACCTCACGGCAACGCCGACGGCAGAAATATGCTTTAGAGTATCCGTATAGTTGCTATCGCAATAAAACACAACTGCAAAGAAAATTGAGTGACACGCACATATTATAACAAAGGCACTGTCACTGGTAGCGAGCTCACACGAAGCTCCTGCACAAAGTCCCCAAGTGCGTCCTCATGATGTGGATGCACTGCGCGATGCTCACGCAATGACATTTCACTCAGTTTGCAAGCCAACAGTTTCCCTTTTTGCACCCACCAATATCGATAGCAACCTTTTTCTACAAATGCTAAAGTGGCACTGAATCACCATGTTGCCATTCACTTAGGCAACATCTACAACATTTAAACACTGCTGAAAACTGTCTGCATGTGTGGATACTCATCACTCACAAAAACACACACACATGAGGCCGATTCGAAGAGTACACACAGGAAGACACATCAACAAAAGAAGAAATCATGCCAGCAATCACGTTTGTATACGAATACAGCTATCACTATGTGCTCACCACAGTGGCGCACCGACGGGGGGGGATTCGGGGGTTGTAACCCCCCCCTGAGGCCGACTTAAGCCCCCCTTTTGTTTAACCCCTTTTCATTCCTTACGCATTTGAGTGCTGCAACTAAGATGTAAGACGCGCAATCGTCTGCACACTCGCAAAAAAGCGCATTTTTTTGACAATTTCCCGTGAAAAAAATCGAAATTAGTGCTGTTTAGATGGTATTGGCAAACTGTCAACCCCCCCCTTACAGAGATCCTGGGTGCGCTACTGGCTCACCAACATGTGTGCGATAGGTTGGCAGACACAAAATTTTGCGTAAGATTACCATATAAGACGAGGGGCGACATTAGCCTGCTGCTTTCAAAAAAATATCTACAACTTATGTTCCAGTGTATGTGGTAGCTTGCTTTCAAGCAAGGAACATTTAAATTCCTGTAGAAAATGCACCCAAAAATGGCTACCTGTATACACAAATGGTTTGGTTTCATTCAAAGTGTTTTGGTCATTTACTCGCTACACTACTGTCTGTATTGCTAGCATTGTATAAGTGCTGTGTGTTCCTCTAACACATTTTTTATGACGTTAACCCACTTCCTTTGCATTGTATTATGTAAGTATATTTAATAAATGTATAAACAATGTTTAAGCCCAAGATGTTGTAGTTCCCACTATAAGAATCGTCGCTTTGGTAGTCATTGTTGTGTCCTTAAGCTGTCTTCTATGTTCATCGAGTTGCTTCACCATAATATGTCACCATCTTGTTCAAATTTCTACTTTGCTGCGGTTCTTAAGTTGCAGCAATCTTTGCCTCTTCTAGTGACATTGTGAGGGTAGCTGTACATCTGTCTATCTCGCATGGTTGGTGGCATCAGTAAGGAGTGGGGAACAGAATACAACAGATGATGTAAAAGATGTCACATTCATTGTCATTTAATTGTTACTATGCCACTGTGATCACTGATATTGCTGTCATCTATGTCATGCCTTCTTCGCCAGGATACTGTTGTCATTTCATCGTCGCACATATTCTCCTCACACGCATACAACTGCTTCCCTCAGGACACGTTGCATCATCTGGTAGCACTATGTTATACCCCAAATGAGACTAGATGATCCACAAAATATTTTATAGAAGATTGACTCCTACAGTGCATGGGATCTGCATGATATTTTATCCTTGCTTTTGATTGTAGCCCAGATGCCCTGCCAAAAGAGCAGGGCTTGTGTAATGACAGAAACTGCAAGCACTAAGTGACACTACGTGAACTTCCCATGTTCTTATGATAATTAGTGTAATTATGTTCCACAAGATTCATTTGCTGGCCCTTGTGATTAGTGTCTTTCTGGAAAGACCGGAGATGCCTTCTCTCTGTGACATGTCCGCAGGCTTATGGCACGATAAGATATGCACAGATTGGGAGGACACAAGGCAAACCCTGGCTTACAAGGATATGTTACGACTGGTATAGGAAGCTGTAGTTTGTTTACCCGTAGCAACCAGTGCGTAGCACTGACTCGCAAAGCCTCATCTGTGAGTTGGCCCTTATGTCTGTCTCCCTTCATTTATGCACCTTTTTGTTTGTACTGTTACAGTCTTTAAGAATAAAGCTATGTTTAAGTGCTGAGAACATGAGTGCAAGCTGTGCTGGCACTTAGCAGCGCCCTCTTTCTGTGCAGGAGGCGCCATAGGCTCAGGAGAAACACAGCCTGGAAGAGGCCAGGGAGCCATCACTGCAACACGCCTCTTCTGCCAGTGAGTACAATGCTCAGCTGGCTCCCTGTTTTATTTCTTTATTAATTTTGCAGGGGTTGCCACGTGTCATGATGTTGTAATGAAATACTATACATAAAAGCATGGAGGCTTGTTTCACGTAGTAACTGTAAAACCCCGTGCTTTATTTGGTTGGCCTCTCTAACCGTATTAGGGAAACAGCACGAGAAGGTGTGCTCCAATCCTTGCCAGCATTGAAGCCAGTATAATTTGATGGCTAGACGACAGCTTTCGGCCCAAATATTGGAACCTGTCACTATAGCTTGACACTACCTCAAGTCAGAAAAAAATTAACTACAAAATAGGAATGGCCCCGCTGTAATCAACACATTCTGTGTGCAACCCCCTCCCCCAAAAAACACGATGGGGCTTGCTTCAAGTGCACAATAAAATGTTACTACATCTTGTGTGCAAGCTCAAGGCAAGCAATCTTTCCGGTGAGTGTAAAGGTAGGCTGCATAGCTGCCATCTTGTTTGGATACCAAAGTAGCCTGCATCGTTCTTGACTTGGATGTCGTCTTCAAAAAACGGCCTTGATTTCCAGCTTTGCAAAAAGACAGATAAATAGATGTCCCCCTCTCCGTTACGCTTTACTATCTAGTATTTAGTCCCCTGAAGAAGCAAGTGTTGGAACCCATCCAGAGTTCCAAGATAAACAAGTGGGCTCAACATGGTTAGCAGTGCCAGTGATGGCTTAGAGAGGAACAAACAGTGCTTGTTTGCATCTGTTTTTTCCTTGTGTCTGCACTATTTCCTATGCTGGGTGTGCTAGAGGGTTATCCTAAACTCGCGCACTCACTCGTAGTACAGGAGGCGGCACTGGTGCCACAAATCTTTTGCACAATAAGTACGTGGCTCTGCCTTAACTCGAGACCACAACACACCAAAAATGTCCAGCAGATGCCAGATCGTAAATGACAATCGAGCCTTTCCCCACAGGCTTCTGAACCAAAGAGCCTGTTTCCCAATACTTAACTTTCACTTTTTTTCATCTTGTTTTTCTTGTATTGTTGTAAAAGTAGTGACGACTTTCTCAAGACGTGAGATTGTCTTCCCGTGCTGTGCAAACTCGAACTCTCTTCATCTGCATTTTGAAGAAATTCTTAACTCAGCAATGATGAAGTGGCACTGATGCACCCACCTGGTCTCATGTACTCACAGCTTGTTTCCTGATCATCTGTAGCAGTCCTGTTGTGACTGTTTGCTGCAACAAAATTTATTTGTAGTAAGGTATTGGGGGTTTGATTTCCAACTTAGCTTGTAGGTACAAAAACTTCTTCACCATACCTTACTTGTGTGGAAACCCTTCTTAAAACCTGGTTAATGTTGTCCGGATCGATTTCATGCTTAAAACCACGAGCAAAACTGCTGCGAGCTCATGCACGCAGCGGAAGGAAACTATATGAGCCTAACTATATGTTAGGATTGTTGTAAACATAACTGAGTGTCTTGGATCCTACAAGTGTTCCTTAAGAATACCCAGGGGGCACTGCCTCAAACATCTGATAAGAATGCAACACATAACTTCGCTAAATATATAAATACAATGCAGGGTAGATGTAGAGGTATTAAGGAAGACAGAAACTTGTTAAGTGATGTAGACAAGATGCTAGACTGACAAATATCAATAGATCACTTGATTAGCTCAAGCAGGCTAGGTGACTATTTGTCGCTGCCCCATTTCAAAGGGCGTACTAATAAATCATCATCTAAGGCCACCAGATAAACAAGTTTCAAGGTTTCACCATTCTTTCGTGTAGAGCCTGGTTGCCTTGAAGTTGTGCCCCATATTTTATTTGGGCTAGAACTGCATGCAAATATATGATGTTTTTATGTTGTGATTATGCAAGAGTTTTCTTTCTTTTTTTAAAACGTAAGCACTCATGCTAGGATGTCAGCATTTCTGCTTGACGTTAACAGTATGGCCAGACTGCTGAAATTGGAAGGAAGACAAAAAAGATCTGTGGTCACGCTGCACCAGTTTCAATGCCGTATATTTTGATTTTTTTTACTGCGAAAGCCTGCTTTTAGGCCCACATGTATTTAGATCCAGCTCTTGTTATGAAGACTTAATTCCAAGTAAGCTCCGTTTCCACATTCCTGGCCATGTTTCAGGCCATGCCACATTCAATACAAGCCAAACCTTTCATATCCCGAGGTTCCCATGGAATGACAGCACCCTTTCTACAGTTTCGCGTCCACGGTGGCACCAGATTTTCCTCTGGGCTGCATTGCGAGAAACCCTGTGGGCCTGATGGGAAGTCAGCATTCAGGAGTTGGCACTCCCTGGCCACTGTTGCTCATGCGAATCTTGGTGTGTACAGGGGCTGAGGAAGACCGGTTGCTCATGCGAATCTTGGTGTGTACAGGGGCTGAGGAAGACCGGCTGCCGATTCCAGAAGAACAGGCAGCACCTGATGAGCCAGAGCAGGCTCATCAGGTGCTGGAGCCCATCAGCTCCAGTTTGTAGCATTGCGTGATTGTTTTTAAATTGTGACACTAAAGGGACACCAAATGGCAACAACAAACAAGTTTGGACTGGTTTAGCACTCTCTCAAGACTCTGTATTCATTTATTTGGTGAGGAATGGTATATATTACTGAAAAAATAAAAACCACACTTTTGTGTATGTGTGTGTACTTTCCAAGTTTTGCGCTAGTATATTAGTGTGATATCAATGGAGTTAAAACTGTGTTCTCATACTTGGGCTGGTAGTATGCGTCTGCTACGATACCTAACATAAAATGCCAACTTTGCCGCACTGGACTGGTGGCATTGTTTGTCACTGGTAGGGTAAAACAAAGTACAGACTGTGCTTATGCTGTTGCAGTGAACAAGATAGCATAGTTATTTGGATCTAGGGCCAACAGCCTTTTAAAATGCATGAGTTACAAAACTACCAGGTGCTCCTAAATTCATGGCAGCTGCTTCTCGTGCAGGTCTTCAGAAGTGCCAGCTGGTGCATCTCAGCCAGGATAAGCTGTACGACCCAGTCGTCATCGAAGTCAACAAGCTAGACAAGGGCATCCCGCCAATCGATCGACAGCCCTGCCCCTGACCGACCACCATTTATGAATCCTTGTGAACAGCACCATTGTTGGGCCAACATTTCTTTGCTTGTGTTTAAATTTTATTTAATAATACCTCAAATACCCCAGGCATGGGGTCTTACGTGAGGGATGGGCAATTATTTAATTTGGACAACATTGTGTTTGTACCTGTACTGACAGGGCAGCCCCGTCCCCTCTTGACACATTTGGTGACAAACCAATATCTTCAGATATTTTCTGTTACTATTTCCGGCATTAGCTAAAAGGGAAATGCAAAGCAATCTCTGTATTTGTATTGTTTTTGTGTTTGTTTGCTTTTTGTTTGCTTGTTTGTTTCTTCCTGTGGTCATCCGATAAGCATTATTTATTTATTCATTCATTTAATAAATATTCTTAAAAGCCTCGTAAGCTGCATGATGCATTGGCTAAGGGGGCATAATAGTAAGAAATTAATGGAAATAGAGCGGTATTCACATAAGCAACATAATCTAAAACCGTTGGAAAATAGCAAACAAAAAAAGAAAACAACGCTAGACATAGTACATAGACAAAAAGATAAGAATAAGAAGCACAAGAATAAGACAGAAAAAGCACCATCTCAAGAAAACAGCACAGTACTAATGTGTAAAAGTGAATAAGAAATAACTGCTTTTTCATGTTGCCACGCAGAGGAATTCAAGCTTGTGAGATGATTTGTTTAAGCTCGTATTTAAGTCGAACCTAATGGTACGTGGCTTAGCCAATGATACAATGTTAGTTAACTGTGTGCCTTGTTACCTGTGAAGAAATGCTTCATTAAGCTGCAACTGTAAACCATTTTTATGGGCAAATGCTAAAGTACTAAGTAGTTTTGTGCAGGGCACAAGAGCTGTGCACAGCAGAAGCTTTTTTCTCACTGTCGGCACACCAGACGTTCCCTTCTTGGGATTCTTTCATTTCAGGGTGGCTATCTGTTCCTTCATCCCATTTCTGTTCACGAAAATAGTTAGTCTGTTTTGTCAGAGCAACAGTGATAATAGATGTTGTGACACAAAGATTAAAGTAACAGTAGAATCTATTTATAGCTGATATTACAAAAGACAGGCGGCGCAGGCAAGTCCCTAACGTTGTTGTCTTCTGACACCAGCTCGTGCCCTTCTTCTTCCACCTTGTTCCCAGCGCTGTAACATATGGCCCTCCGCCATGGAAGCATCGTCTTGGTGCGTCTTACGTAGCTGAAGACTGGTAGCGTTTGAGGCGGCCAACATGCACGACGTCACGGGGAGGTTGAGCATAGCAAGCGGGAGTCGTGACCAGGGAGATTTCGTATGTTACAGCTGTCACCTGGCGGAGGACCCAGTAAGGACCAGCGTAGCACCACATTAGCTTTTCTGATAGGCCAACGCAGCGGCTAGGAGACCATAGAAAGACTAGGTCCCCGGGAAGAAAATTAGTGTCACGGTGGCGACTGTCATGTGCTCTTCTGCTTGTTCTGGGAAATAGAAAGGCGACGATGAGCAACTTGACGTGCCTGTTCAGCTGTGGCAATGACATCTTGGTGTATTCCAGCCTAGAATCCTGAGCGATGGGCAGGACGGTGTCGAAAGGCAATACGGGGTCGCAGCCGTACAATAGATAAATGGTGAGTAAATGGCTGTGTCGTGACGCGACGAATTGTACGCGAATGTGACTATGGGGAGAGCTTTGTCCCAGTCATGGTGGTCATCGGAAACGTACATTGATAGCATGTCTGTGATGGTGCGATTAAGGTGCTCAGTAAGGCCGTTCGTCTGCAGATGGTAAGCAGTAGTGATTGTGCTTGGTGGCGCAGGAACTGAGTAGGTCGTCCACAACTCGGGAGAGAAAATACCGGCCACGGTCTGTAAGAAGTTGACTAGGAGCGCCGTGATGAAGGATGATGTGCAAAAGAAACTCAGCAGTATGTCGGAAGAACTTTGTTGATTGCATACCAAGTTGCATAGTCGGTAGCGACAGCAATCCAATTGTTGCCTGAAGCAGATATAGGAAAAGGTTCAAGCAGGTATAACCCAACGCGAAAGAATGATTTGTATGGCACGTCGATATGTTGAAGGCGACCAAGGGAGTAGAGGTGGCTTTTTCCGGCGCTGACATAACTCACAAGAAGCGACGAAGCGGTTGACGGATCGGTATAGACGGGGCCAAAAGAATCGACGTCGTACACGATCATACATGCAAGAGACACCACGGTGACCAGCCACGGGTACATCGTGTAACTGAGAGAGAATGGTGGCACGCAGATGGCGGGGAATGACAAACAGCACCTCGGGACCACTAGGGTGCATGCTACGCCCATACAACGTGCCGTCCTGGAGGAGAAACAGTCGAAGGGAGGGGTCGGATGGCGCATACGCGAGCTTGTCCATGACGTCACATATGTAGGGGTCACGGCGCTGCTCGTGGCGAGGTCAGGGAACGCAGAGAGCGAGGGAACAGGAGCAGGAGTGTCAGTCGCAAAAATATCCGGAGGGTCGACAGGATGACGTCACAGTCGGCATCTTGGTGTAAACGACCCGACTTACTGTAGGCCACAGGGTATGGGTACTCCTGAAGTCGCAATGCCCAGCGACCGAAGCATCCTGTAGGGTCCTTCAGGGAAGAGAGGCCAGCACAGCGTGTGGTGGTCTGTAGTGACTGTAAATGGCCGACCGTATAAGTATGGACGAAATTTCGCGACCGCCCAGACAAGGGCAAGGCACTCTCGCTCTGTGATAGAATAGTTGCGTCAGCAGCAGAAAGCAAATGAATTGCGTATGCAATCACACGGTCATTCCCTTGCTGACGCTGAGACAAAATGGCGCCGATTCCATGACCACTGGCGTCATTGCGGACTTCTGTAGGCGCAGACGGGTCGAAGTACGCCAAAATAGCTGGAGATGGCAGCAGGGAGATGAGCTTCGAGAAGGCGGTCCCGAGAAGGCGGTCAGGGCCCCAGGAAAATGAAGCGTCAGCTTTCAGAAGCGCAGTAAGAGGTCGGGCGACTTCCGCAAAGTTGCGAACAAAGCAACGGAAGTAATAACACGGGCCCACAACGCTCCGTACATCCTTGGCGCTGGTCGGTACAGGAAAATTCTGCACAGCCCGCATTTTATCTGGGTCTGGGCGCACATCAGATGAGTCAGCAAGATGGCCAAGGATAGTGATTTGTTGGTGACCGAGGTGACACTTAGATGAATTAAACTGGAGGCCAGCATTTTGAAATACAGAAAGAACTAATGAAAGGCGCTCGAGGTGTGTGGCAAACGTAGGAGCGAAAACGATGACATCATCTAGGTAACAAGGACGGATGGACCACTTAAGTCCATGCAGAAGTGCATCCATCATACGTTCGAATGTGGCTGGGGCATTACACAAGCCAAAAGGCATGACTTTGAACTGGTATAGGCCACCCGGTGTTACAAACGCTGTCTTCTCGCGGTCCATGCGTCTACAGCAATCTGCCAGTAGCTGGACCGAAGGTCGATGGAAGAAAAATATTTCGCGCCGTGAAGGCAGTCCAGCGCATCATCGATGCGGGGAGAGGATAACATCTTTTTAGTTATATGTCAAGTGCCGGTAGTCCACGCAGAAACATTAGGTGTTGTCCTTTTTAACTAGGACTACAGGGGACGCCCACGGGCTCGAAGACGGCTCAATCATTCCCCGAGAAAGCATCTTGTCGACTTCCCTTGGATTAACTTGTCGCTCATGCAAGGACACCCGCTATGGTCTCCGGTGAAATCGGATGGGCGTTGCCAGTGTCAATGATGTGTTTGGCAATGGAAGTCTGACCTAAAGGGCGACCATCCAAGTAAAAGATGTCGCTGAATGAGGCGAGCAAACAATGTAACTGGTCGGCGTGCTGAAGCGCGAGATCAGGAGAAATCATGTTGGGGACGTCGGGTAAGGTAGCTGGTGAAGAAGGCGAAGAAGCACCTTGAGACGACGTTTCAGTCGTCAAGGCCGAGAGGTGGTAGTCTGCAAAATGACAGCGTGCCTAAGGCTATATCTTGTTGTAGAACGTGGCTGTATGGTCCGAAGTTTAGAATAGGCATGTAGAATTGTTTGTAACGTTGATGACAGTGTGATAAAGCGCAATGTTATGGGCCAGGAGCTGTCCGAAATAGGAGAGACGATGTAATCGCTGTCAGGCGCAGGTGGGTAGGGTGAAAGAATGACGCACGTCATAGCTTGGGGGGAAAGACGAATGTGCGTGGTAGAACACAATCTGCTGGAGGGTCAGAAGAGCAGGGAAAATCAAGTTGAACAAGTCCCGCGGAGCAATCAATCAACGCCGAATGCGCAGATAGAAAATCGAGACCCAAAATAACGTCGTGGGGACATTCTTCCAGAATAGCAAAAAGAACAGAGGTCCGACGGCCAGCGACACTGACACGAGCAGCGCACATTCCTATGACGGCCAGCGTTCTGCCGTCGGCGATCCGCACAACACAGGACGCAGCAGGTGTGATGACTTTAGTCAGGTGTCGACAAAGATGGTTACTCATGACAGAGATGTGCGCGCCGGTATCAATCAAAGCCATTCAAAGTAAATTTCTATTCGTCGGCAGGGTCAGCAGAGGAATTTCAGTCCGGGTCGATGTAGCAGCGGCACCCCTCGGAGCTCCACCCGTCAGTTTTCCGACGAGCGCCGGTACATGGGCGACGGAGAACGGCGAAGAGTAGCTGAGTGAGGCAGGGGCTGTCGAGAAGGCGAACGACTCTGCCGTGTAGGTGGCGAGGCCTTAGCATGGTGGTAAGGCTCTGTGGGTTCTTCCAGCGGTGGGCGACTACCTGGTGGGCGATGGTATGGTTGGAATGCAGATCAAAACGGGGGGTGTCCAGGTGTTGTGGCAGTGATGAGAAATATGGCCAGCACATCGGCAGTTGAGGCAAATAGTCCTGTCATCTGGTGTTCACCATTCCATTAGGTTACGATAGGGCCGTGAGGGGTACTGGTTCCACGGAGCCGGGATAGTAGTAGTAAAGGTGTCAGATCGGTTTATGGGGCAAACGGAGGGAACACCAAGGTTCGCCAGTTATTCCCGAACGACAGACTGGATGAGGGAAAACCGTCGGTCGGAAATAGTTCGGTGCATATGTCTGGGAGTTAACTGGTGATGCGGCCTCTATCTCTTGGCGAACGATGCGCACAATGCTGTCGGAAGTGGTCGGCTGAGGCACGGAATGGTCTTCGCATGATGATGTAGCAGCTGTATTTGGAAGATGGGTATAGTGATGGACAATTTGATGGCCTTTAGCTTCTTCGAAACGTCTGCATTCACTTATGATGTAGTCGATGCTGGTGCAGTTCTTGTACACGAGCAGGTTATAGGCGTCGTCAGCTATGCCCTTCAGCACATGATTCACCTTTTCATCTTCCGACATTCACTCGTCCACCTGGCGGCAAAGGGCAAGAAGTCCTGAATATATGTCACATATGACTCGGTTGACGTCTGGGCGTGAGTTCCGAGTTTCTTCTTTGCGGCTCGTTGTCACCAAACTGTCCTCGCAAAAAGGTCGCAGAGCTTTTTCTTGCATTGCTCCCAACTCGTTAGCTCTTCTTTGTGTGTCTGAAACCAGACCCTTGCCGTGCCTTTCAAGTAGAATATCAGATTGGCTAACATAACGCTCTGATCCCACCTGTGACTTTCGTGACACTCGTACAGTCAGAGCCAGTCTTCAACGTCCAGGTTGTCGGTACCCGTAAACATGCCAGGGTCGCGGGGCTGAGCCAAGATGACAGTTGGCATGGTGGGCATCGTTGTGGTCGCCATTGTTGTAGCCGCTTCGTCAGTCGGCATGGTGATAACGGCCAGGCTACGTCCGCTTCGGAGCTCCGTCTTGCATGAGATGTACCCCGCAGCTCCGCCAAAATGTGACAAAAGGATTAAAGTAACAGTGAAATCTATTTACAGCTGATATTAGAAAAGACAGGCGGTGCAGCCAAGTCCCTAAAATTGTCTTCCGACACCAGCTCGTGCCGTTCTTCCACCTTGTTCCCAGCGTTGTAACAATATTTTCTTATCATATTATTTCCTTGATAGTTCTCAGTGAACTTTTGTAATCTGTATGCATTTCACGCAAGTGACTCTACACCATGACTGCCTTGGGTAGCTTGGCATCTTTTACAATGGCATCAATCCGGTGTTCTTTTGTTTTCTGGTAGCTGCTTTCTGTACTAACAAACACTTATATAACAGCGGATACATTTTTAGCCTGTGTTGACGTCAGCACATTTTTTTTGTGCCAAGCTTGTTTTTATTTTTACGATTCAGCTTTTACATGTTGTGTGTATGAAAAAGTCCTGCAAAAATTTTGACAATGCTCCTTGAGGGGCTTGGAAACTGTGTTGTAGTTTATTCACATCGTTTGTTTTCTTTCTTTTCCATAATGTCCTTTAGACTTGGTCATTCCTTTTTATCTGCATTTGCTTCTGATAACTACCTAGCTGTGATAATACACACTGGAGCTAGTCATGTGGACTTGCCTCGACATGGGACCCACCTGTGATATTTGCAAAGCTTCAAGGCATGAAGCTTTGTTTTATTTTTATTTTATTTAATAAAGAAATACTATTTGTCGCATTCTTCTACTTCACATGTTTGTGCATTGAATCTGAAGCAAACTGTTCCGCACGTTGTCACGTAATGTGTCATGTAAGTGTCATGTAAAACACAAGAGATGATAAATCTGGAAGACCGGAGCTGTTTCTGTAGATAAACTCGTGTCTTGCAAAGCAAAGCAAGCCACTAAATGGTAGTGACTAGAAGAGACAGTCGTTCATTATCGAGAATTTCAAACATATTTATTCAAGCTTGGCTAACTTATATCTGTTTACGCATAAAGTTCACCGTTGCACCAGGCGGTGCAAAGAAAAATTTCGGAGCCTGTATAGAGCAACTCCCCACTTCATTATTGTTTTAAATTATTTTGTGCATTTAGTTTGAGTGAGTAGTTTGCAAACAGCAGAAAATTGCAAGCTGAGAAATGAAGTGCATGTACGTTATTGTGCTACCTGGCTGTGTTCAAAAAACACACTCGTGCGTGAGAAAGAGACACAATGTGTATGAGCGTGTCTGCATGTGCGTGTGTTTGTGTATGCATACATGTGCGTTAGTGTGTTTTTAAAACGTTCGGCAGAACCTAGTTCACAGTGACTTGACGGCAGTGCGTCTAGCATTGTATCAATTTATCGACACATGGTATTGCCACCGTCGAAAGGAGTTACGCATGAGTCCTGCAACGGAACTCATCTTTCTTGCTTCCCTAAGTACACTCAGCGCCACCTAGCGGCGGCGCCATGAAGCCTGTGCATGGCGTTCGAAATGCATTGGGTGCCGGGCTCCTCTCTCACGATTTGACGATGATGATTATGTTTAATTGAAATCCCCTTTGAGACGGGGAGGTGACAGTCACCTAGCCTGCTTGAATTAATCAGGTATGCTATGCACGTTTTTATTCTAGCATTTCTGTATACATTTCCTTAATCTTTCTGTTTTTCATTAAGAACTTCTCTATCTGCCTCATACTGCTACCTGTGTCCGTAACAGATCCGATTGTATCAATCTCTTCCCTGCTTTTTTACACCAATACTCTAAGCGTCTTGCTTATCTCTACTGCTCACGAGTTAAAGTTTCCGTCCACTTTAAATCCTAGTGCTTCTGGCTTACTGGTCTCACTGGGCGAATTCCTTGGCATTCCATTAGGATGTACTGAATGGTCTCCGGATTTTCGCTGCTGCATAGACATGCCTCATCTAGTTCTGAATATTTGCTCCGGTATGTTTTTGTCATTCGGCAGCCGGCCCGAGCCTCGAATAGCAAGGCACTGCCTTTTCTTCTCATGCTTGTAAATCTCCATGGTCCTTTTGTTGACATTTGCATCCAATTCACTGTATGTGTTTCTCTCACTTTCTTTCTGATTACTCCTGGTTCTCTAGTTACACTTTCAATTAACATGTACTTGGTTCTGTGTCCACGCTTTTCAGGTACAGCTACTTGTGCAGTTTAGGCCGCCCATTTATTTTCATCCATGTTCTTGAGTCTATCTTCAAACTAATTTTGCTCTTCTCTGACTTCAAAAGAGGCCCAACCCACGTAACCCTGCACTGCCGCATTTTTCTAGACGTGCTGCACCATCTAGTGGTGCTGCCGAGAAGTCCGGGCGTGGCCCTCCGAGATGAGAAGCGTTGCGCCTGCGAACGCTGAGAATCGTTCCCTCACTTGCCGCAGACTCAGTGGCACATACACAGTGACCCAACTTGGCCAGAGGTTCATTTAAAAGCGGGCATACCCAGTGCATGTGTGGAGCAGTCTGCTAAGACATCGGTTTGCTGTCCTTGATGAATTCTTGTGGCGCGGGTTCAATTCCGCCCAGCATGTGAGAAATTTAAAGGTTTTTTTCTTTTATTTAGTTCAGGAGTGGCACAAGCCTACTGGCACATAACCTGTGACATAAGTTGGCATCAAAGAGGTTTTTGAAGACCAGCACAGCGATTGGCACATACTCAGTACTTTTTTTATAGACGGCGTGAAAGAGGTTCGTTGAAGAGCTCCTCGTGTTTACACATTGCCACATACACAGTGGCAAATTATTCCAACGGTTACTTTCGACTCTGTTCCCTCAGCACATCAGCCCGATGCTCTAATCATTGGATCATGGACTACACAGTACCCCAGGATGGCGAGAAAATGGGCGGACGGATGGATAGACGGATATATGGACGGACGGACGGATCCATTCATTCGTTTTACATGCGCAGGCTTCACGGCGGTGCCGCTAGGTGGTGCCGAGTGTATTTAGGGAAGCGAGAAAGACGAGTTCCGTTGCAGGACTCATGCGTAACTCATTTCGGCAATGGCAATACTATGTCGATATATTGATACAATGCTAGACGCACTGCCGTCGACAGTCACTGTGAAATAGGTTCTGCCAAACGTTTTAAAAACACTCACGCGCATCTATATATGCGTACACAAACACACGCACATGCAGACACAATGGAAATCTGCGAGACAATACACACTATGAATAGAAAAACAGCTACTTGTGTCAAGGTACACTGGATTCAAGGCCATGCAGCGAACCCTCGCAACCCTCACTGCTGACCAGCAGGCACATTGCCCTCCTAATCCAGATCTTCCGTCTATGCCCCTCTCACCTCAACCCCTTAACTCGCTCCGAGCCCTAAAAATTTTCTCCGGCAGGACACACACGCTCTTATCCCCCCGTGTGTCTGCTCCCTCCCCCTTCACCTTACTAGGGCGGAGGAAGTTGTGCCTTCGGGCCGGAGTGGCCCTTACACCGGCTGTGATCTCAAGGTGGAACTGGTCGCATTTACAGCTGGGTGCTACATACATGTCTATACTGCTCCGTCCTTGTGATCGAAGCAGATGCATACCACCTAATATGAACATGTACTGGTTTACAATTGGAACGCTCGCGTCTCCTACTGCAAGTCGGCCTCTGCTAGTGTGACAACCAGCTATGACCGCTGGATACATAACAAATTCCACAAAACACTGCTTCAATTCATACACACACAGGCCTCACAGCACACATATTGTCACGAGCCTCGAGAAGTAGTCCTGAAGGTTTAATAACCGTAGAGCAGCTGGCTCTTGGAAGACGCGACCGTCTAGGCTGGCTCGAGCAGGGAATGGGCGCGCGGTCATCTTTCTTCTTTTGGGCTCGACCTACTCTTGCCCTCGACCCACTACCTACAGGTGGCAATATCCCCTCTTACGAACAAGAGCATCGCCTCGATGCTAAAAAAATAGGCGTAGAAGACAAAGAAGAAGAAAGCAGGCAAAGCGGAATTAAGTACAGAAAAAAGTTAAACGTCACGCCGACACAATCAATGAACGAAGAAAAAGCTCCCGAAGATAAATGAAAAGTAGAAACAAAGAAGGGAATGAGAGAAAAAAATGAAAACAAAAAAAAAAGTTACAGACGCGCAATGTACGGCTTCATGCGCACAACATGAACTATGTCTGAGCTCGGTTGTGTTTGTGTCCTACTCCGTGTCTGCGATGTTGTGTCCGCAACAACTTCGTAGTTTACGTCACTGACGCGGCGGAGCACTTTATACGGACCGAAATGCCGGCTCAGCAGCTTTTCACCGAGGCCACGACGGCGAACGGGGGTCCACACCCAAACTTGGTCGCCGGGGTTGTAGGACAAGTCCCTGTGGCGGATGTTGTAGCGTCGTGCGTCTGCCTGCTGCCGCTGGCCGATATGCAACCGCGCGAGCTGCCGAGCTTCCTCAGCATGCTCTGCAAATAGCTCGGCGTCAGTTGTCATTAGGTCAGCGTCTTGACGCTGCAGCATAGCGTGCAGCATCGTCTGGACTTCGCGACCGTAGAGAAGGTGAAAGGGCGTGAAGCGCGTCGTCTCTTGCATGGCGGTGTTATACGCGAAGGTCACGTAAGGCAAGATCCGATCCCATGTTTTGTGTTGCGTGTCGATGTACATTGCGAGCATGTCTGACCGTCTTATTCAGTCGCTCGGTAAGTCTCCGTTGGTCTGCGGATGGTACGCGGTTGTCTTGCGATGCCTGGTGTTGCTCAAAAACTTCGTCCATAAACTGCGCTGTGAATGCTGTCCCTCTGTCTGTTATTACAGTGGAGGGAGCACCGTGACGCAAGACTATGTGGCGCATGAAGAATTGCGCTACCTCTGAGGCCGTGGCTCGTGGGGTCGCCTGCGTTTCAGCATAGCGTGTTAAATAATCAGTCGCGACGATCACCCATTTGTTGCCGTCGGCAGACAGAGGAAACGGTCCGAGAATGTCCATGCCGACTTGATCGAAAGGCGTGTGAGGTGCTTCAATTGGCTGGAGTAAGCCAGCCGGTTTAACAGAATGTGTCTTGCGGCGCTGGCATTCACGACAGCCTTTAACGTACTGTTTGACGCTTGCCGAAAGCCCGGGCCAATAGTACAGTTCGCTTACTCTAGCGAGTGTTCGTGAAAAGCCTAAATGACCAGATGTCGGTTCGTCATGGCAAGCAAACAGGACGTCGTCGCGCATGTCCCTTGGAACCACCAGGAGGTAAGCACGGCTGGTCGAACGAGCATTCTTATTATAGCGCACGTTGTCTCGCAGACAGAGGGACGTCAGCGAGCGGGACAGATGGCGTGGTATGGTTGTATCGCGTGCCTCTAAATGATCGACGATCGGATCGAATCTGAACGTCATCACGCTGCCTTATGCTCAAGCCGTCATCACCCTCTGTTTCCTGACTGGCAGGATCAATGGGTGCGCGGGACAGCGTGTCAGCGTCTTCATGCTTACGGCCAGACTTATAAACGATGGTGATGTCATATTCCTGTAGCCGCAAGCTCTACCGTGCCAGTCGTCCTGAAGGGTCGCGCATGCTTGCCAACCAACAGAGGGCATGGTGGTCCGTCACTACTTTGAAGGGACGACCATAGAGATAGGGGTGAAACTTGATCGCCCACACGACCGCGAGGCACTCTTTCTCCGTAGTCAAATAATTCGCCTCGGCACGGGACAGGGAGCGGCTGGCATACGCTATAATTCTTTCCACTCTATCTTGGAGCTGGACGAGCACTGCACCAAGGCCAATGCTACTGGCGTCAGTATGCACCTCAGTGTCAGCGTCATCGTCAAAATGTGCAAGAACGGGTGCTGACTGCAGGCGCTGTTGTAATTCAGCAAAAACCGCCTGTTGCTCATTATGCCACACAAATGGCGTATCGTCCCTTGTAAGGCGAGTCAGGGGTTCCGCTATTTTTGAGAAGCCTTTAATAAACCGGCGATAGCAGGCGCACAAACCCAGGAACCGCCGGACGGCCTTCTTATCGGCAGGAGTTGGAAACGCGGCCACAGCGGCGAGCTTGTCTGGATCGGGTCGGACCCCTTTGGCGCTTACTACATGCCCGAGCAACTTGAGCTCTTCATAACCAAAGTGGCACTTTTCGGGCTTAAGTGTGAGGTCTGCCGATCGGATGGCTTCTAGCACACTCCGTAGGCGGTGAAGATGCTGCTCGAACGTTTCAGAGAAGATAACCACATCATCCAGGTACACAAGACAGGCCTGCCACTTCGGTCCAGTAAGGACAGTGCCCATCATTCGCTGGAAAGTAGCCGGGGCTGAACACAAGCCAAAAGGAAGCACTCGAAATTCATAGAGCCCATCTGGAGTCACAAAGGCTGTTTTCTGTAGGTCGCGTTCGTCTACCTCGATTTGCCAGTACCCGCGTTTTAAATCGAGAGAAGAAAAGTAGTGGGCGCGCCGTAGTCTAACGAGTCGTCGATACGCGATAGCGGGTACACGTCCTTTTTAGTCACGTTGTTGAGCTTGCGGTAGTCGACACAGAAGCGCGTAGCGTTCCGTCTTTCTTTTTGACAAGAACGACCGGAGACGACCATGGGCTGTTGGAAGGTTCGACGACGCCATCGTCAAGCATCTCCCGGACTTGCGTACGTATGGCTTCGCGTTCTTTTGCCGACAAGCGGTAAGGCTGCTGGTGTATCGGGCGTGCGTCTTCGTCCGTGATGATCCTGTGTTTAGTGATGGAAGTCTGGCGCACCTTGGAAGAATGTGCGAAGCAGGTCCTGAATTCAAGCAAGAGCTTGCGCAGTGCTGTCTGGCTATCGGTGGACTGTTCAGAATTGATGCTGAGATGGCCCAGAGACGTGTCTGCTGTCTCCACTACTTCTGACGTGAAACAGTTAACGTTTGCTACTGCGCCTGCAAACGCTAACGAAGTGCCGCGGAACAGGTGTCGGTGCTCGTAGCCAAAGTTGGTAACAAGCAATTGCGAATGACCAGCACGAATCTGTATAACACTTCGAGCCACACAAACACCTTGCTTCAGTAGGTGTTCCAAGTTACTTTCGGCCACCGCATCGCCATCACGTAAGCCACAGCATGTGACGTCGACGAAGACACTGGCTCGTGGAGGAAGTGTTACACTGTCTGCAGAAACACGAAGTAGGTCGTCGCGCCGTTGGCCGTCTTGCACGTCGATTGCTCGTTCGGCAGAGAAAGTGATATGACGCTCTTGCAGATCGATAATCGCGCCGTACTCCTGCAGGAAGTCAACCCGAAGAATAACGTCGTGGGAGCATTCGCGTAAGACAAGGCAGCTCGCTACGAGTGTAGATCCTTGAATCTCAACTCTAGTCGTGCAGGCGCCTAGTGGAGTAACGACGTGGCCGCCAGCTGTCCGAATCTGCGAGTTATGCCAGGGCGTGATCACTTTCTTGAGCTGCGTTGCTATTTTCCCGCTTAGTATCGTGTAGTCTGCGCCGCTATCCACTAAAGCACTAACGGCATAACCGTCAATAGTCACTGATATATCAAGCGAAAGCTGGTCGTCCCGTTCAGCTGCAGGTGATGTCGGATCGGTATCTTTCCGTAACTGCGTCCATCGGTGGTCTTCAGCGCTTCGACCGTCAGCGACCTCGCCCCCAAAGATCCCCTCAGTTAGTTTTCCCGGTGGGGACTGGTCGACCGCTCGGGAGAATACCGTTGGGTGGAGGTGAAAATTGTCTCGGAGACGGCGAACGCGACTGCCGCCTGGCAGGCGGTGGCAAGCGCTGCTGAATGTCCCAGGGTCGCTGGCCCTATCGGGGTGGCGGCGAGTATGCGGAAAAGCCGCGAATCCCAAGGCGCCGGAATGGGCACTGGCGGTACAAGTGGTCAGCCTCACCGCAGTGGAAGCACAGAGGCCGATGATCGGGTGTGCGCCAAACATCCGACTTCCGAGGGGGTCGGGCGTCTGTCGTCGACGTAGTGAACCGCTTGCTCCGAACAATGGGCAAATGGAGTGGCATGAACAACGGGCGGCCGCCTGTACCCAGCGTCGTAGTACGGTATCGGCTGCGCCGACTGAACTGACACCGTAGGAGGAGCACGAACGAACAGTGGCGGAGAGGAAGTAGGGCGCTTCAGGGCTTCCGCGTAGGTCGCACGGGGGTATTCAGGAGGTACTGCCGCAGTGTTAGCAGGAGGCAAGGTGTCACGGAGCGCCTGGTGCAGTTCGTCCTTGATAATGCTTGCTATGAAGCTTACCGTAGGTTGCGGTGTTACGGCGGCCTTTTGCAACTCTTCACGCACTACAGGGCGGATGAGTTCTCGCAGAGAGTCACCGTTGCTTCCTATGGCCGTGAAAATGTCAGCAGCAGACATGCTTTTCGCTTGCTGCTCATACAGGTTCGAGCGATGCAGAAGCATCTTTTCCATGGTCACGGCCTCGGACAAGAACTCCGCGACCGTCTTCGGAGGGCTCCGTACGAGGCCAGCGAAAAGTTGCTCCTTGACCCCGCGCATCAGATGACGTAACTTCTGTATCGTTGGCGCCTGAGTAAGACGACACACACAGCGGATGGGCATCAGAAAAACGCTTGTCGCTTTATTAGGTGCTCTTTTATAGCATCGTGCGAGAGGGTGCCGCATGCGCCGAAGTGGTTAGGGGAAAGAAGGACGCGCTCGCTATCAGCTCGTCTGCTTCCGTGATAGCCAAGTATGATACAACTTCTTCTCCTCCGTCATTCTTGGATCCGCTCGTCGGAAGAGGCGCGTCATGTCTTCGACGTACGGGGTCACGGTTTCGTTTGGCAACTGGACGCGCGCCTGAATCGCTCGTTCCGCTCGTTCGTGGCGATCAGCACTGGTGTTGGTCTCCAAGAGCTGACGACAAAACTCGCGCCACATCAGTTGCTCCTCGCGCTTCTGAAACCACGTACGCGCGCCATCCTTCAGGTAGAAGTAGAGGTGTCTGAGTTTTTCCGTGTCGTTCTATTCGTTCACGGAGGCCACGCGCTCGAAGTAGACCATCCAGTCTTCGACGTCTTCGAACACTGTGCCATGAAACGTCTTCGGGATCCGTGGGCTCTCAAGTGTGTACCGGTTCGACATCGTGCTTCCCGTACCGGTGGGGGGCGGTTTGAAGGGAAGCGCTGGTCATACCGGTTGATGTGGTGGGAACTGTAGCGTCGACGACTTCTGGGGACAGTCCCCTGATCCTGCGGCTGGCCCGATGCACGGGAGTACATAGAGCGGCATGAACTGGCACTGGTCGACAGGTACTGGATTCGTAGCGCGGATCCTTGGAGGGGTCTGCAACATCCGTGAGGACGCTTACCCAGCACCTCCACCAGTTTGTCACGAGCCTCGAGAAGTAGACATGAAGGTTTTAATAACCGTAGAGCAGCTGGCTCTTGGATGACGCGTCCGTCGGGTGAGGATGATGATGATGCCTCAACACTTGGCACAACCCACTGAGGGGGTTAGGCCACGAACCGGGTAGTATTATGATAGAAATTTAAAATAAATTAATTTATAAATACATAAGTATAAGAATGAAAATAAATGACTAATTGAAAATGAGAAATAAAGCAATAACAAAAGAATTAAGTAGTCTATACTAAGTTAGTCAGCCTTGCGTGAATACGAATAGTAATATGAATTTAATAATAAATTAAATACAGCAAAGTAAATACGTAGATTTTGAATAATAATAATAATAATAATAATAATAATAATAATAATAATAATAATAATAATAATAATAATATAATTGTGGTTTTGTGACTTGATTTTTGAATTTGCTAAATCTATAATTTATTGAAGGATAAATAAAGCAATCACGTAAAAATTGGAAATATTATTAAGCTAATCTTTTTGTTTTACATAGAAAATTATAAATGGCTCGGCAAACATTCCCGTGGACATATCCTAACACCATGACTCCAAGTGAGAGTAAAACTGAACTGCTTAACGGCAGTCCTAGATTACGAAGTGGGATTTCTAAACATCGTTGTCGATGATTAGAAAACCGACGACATGATAATAAAAAGTGATCGATAGATTATGGTTCACTGCAGAGGTAGCATAATGGTGATGCCGCTAGAGCACAACTGTGCAAGTAAAAATTTAGTTGTGGGATACGGCAACGCAGTCTTGTAAATGTTACTTCGAATTGCCGGTTAGGACACCACTGTCGATTCCAAGAATAATTTAGATGTATAAAGTCTGTTGATTTTGCTAATGCGACGCTTTTCTTGTCTTCAGTCAAAGAAAACTGCCTATATCTGGCTGCAGTGATATACGCTGTTGCCGGCAGCACAGAAATCGCCGGACCCTTTAAAGAAGCTCGAGCTAAAGAATCAGCTATTTCATTAAGTTGGATGTCTCGGTGGCCTGGTACCCATACTAAATGAACCAACGAAGTGGGGAGGAGCTAATGTATAAAACATGTTTAAAGCTGTCAAATTTGTATACGCGTTAAGCGCGCTGCATACAGAATGGGAATCTGTAACAATAACTTTTGTAACATGTAGCGGTAACTTTCGCAATGCAAGAATTATTGCCAGAAGTTCGGTATGAAAAACTGATGTGTAATCTGGCAGGTGAAGTGAAAAAGACCAATCGAGGGACGGTGAGTATATATATTCCCACGCCTGCCTTCTCTTCACACGAGGAAGCATCAGACGCTATTACATTTAGTGCGAAACGGGCCAAATCTTGCAAAAGGGCATTCAAATATGTTGGTGGCAGCAGTTTTGCGTTATTGGGGAAAATATCCGCAAATTCTATTTTAAAGGACAATGTGGACCTATCAAACGGAATGATTTCCCTAATGCGAACATTTAAAGGTGCTAATTGTGCCTGCACAAATACAACCTGTGGGTATGTAACCGAGGCCACGTGATCTCAAAAAATGAATTTGCTTCACTAATAAATATATATTCTGTACGTCCAAGAGGAGATTCATAAGCCCTTAAGTAGGTTTGAACCGTAAGCATACAAATCTCGTGTGAAGAGAAGGTAAGCGCACTTCCTGGTATAACACATTATTAGCAACGAATTTAGGCAGGCCTAAGCATATTCGAAGAGCTTCTCTCTCTAAAAGAACAAGTGGTCTTATTTTATATTTTGGACCTCCGGAAAGCAAAACACATCCAAATTCTTGAATCGGTCGTACATACATACTGTAGATCATAATTAATGTGTCACTTCGCATACCAGAACGCCGGTTACTGATTCTAGGTAATAAATCTACAGCTCGTGTCCCTTTCGTTGCAATATTTTCTATGTGAGAACGCCAGCTAAGTTTTTCATCATATGTGATACCCAGATACTTAAGTGACTCTACTTGTGGAATTGTTCTCTGATCATTTACTAATGATAAATGTATCGGCCCGGAAAGCGAAAAGACAAGGACTGCACTTTTGTTTACGTTTAGAGACAGGTGAAGAGTGTGAAGCCACGTCTCTAGCATACTTAGGTACGTTTGCAAGGACAGGTAAAGGGAATTGATGTCTCTTGCTGTCGCGAAAAATGCGATGTCGTCTGCATAGACATAGAGATGAACTTCCCGGCTCATTAGAATTGAACTCAACAGGTTAAATAGGACAGGAGACAGAACAGCCCCCTGGGACACCCCTCTTGTCTGATCGAATTTTGTTGAAGAAAGGCCGTTTTGAAAGCAATAAAATTTTCCGTTTCTTAAAGATGCAAAAATTCATGTCGTTATATATCTCGGAAAATTGTAGGACTGTAATCTGTCCAGTAGTAGTGGGTACTCGACACTGTCATAAGCTTTCGCCATGTCAAGAGTCACTAAAGCACTCAATTCTTTTCTATTTCGAACAAGTTGGATACGGCTTTCCAAGTCTACATGCGCACACCAAATAGAGAGACCAGACCGGAAACCTATTTGACTTGGGCTCAGTAACGAATTTTTAGATATATGATCCATCATGCGATCATATAGAACTCTTTCAATAAGTTTTACCATATGTGAGGTAAGAGAAATAGGTCGAATATTGTCAAGATTGTAGCCAGCTCCTTGTTTTTTAAGTAGCGGAATTATTTTAGCTGTCCTCCATTCTTGAGGAATCCAAGCATTTTTTAGAGAATAATTCACTGTGTTTAGAAGTTCCCCAGGAGACATTGCAAACAAAATTTTTCGCATGGTATTGGAAATGCCATCAGGACCTGGTGCTGAGGCAGGCAAAGATCTAACGATATTGGAAAGCTCCGATACTGTGACTTCCACAAAGTCATCCGCAATGGGAGGTCTTAATTGTCCATTCGAGAAACGTGATGTTAAGCGTTGTGCTAATCCCGTTCCTATGAATTCTAATGAAGCAGATATCTTGCGTGTGAAAGAATTATCGATGTAGTATTCGCTGATGTCGATATGAACTTTCTATACCGAAGGAATCTGAACAGTGATTTTTTGTTAGGCTGAGAGAGGAATTCATGATGTTCTTTATCATATTCGTCTTTGGCATTCGATACAGTTCTCTTGAATGTGGCAGCTGCAAACTTATAATCACTCCAGTTACTCGGAGACTGATTGTAAAGTAGTTTTTTCCAAGCGGCTTTTCGTCGTCTATAATCCCCGCGCGCACTCCGAATTCCACCAAGGAGAGTGAGTACGTTTAGCTTTGTTAATATTGAACTGAGACCTTTTATATTAACTTTTTAATACCACGTAAAGACCCATGGCTTTGATGTAATCCGGCACCGTTATCTGGGAGTTGAGGGTCGCTTTTATTACACTCTGGAATTTCTGGTAATTGACAAAAATTCGCGCCGGAGACTCTAAAGAAGTAAGAGGGCACACAATATCAAATCTAATGGGTGGATGGTCACTGTTTGAAGCAGAGTCGACTGTAGACCAGGAAGTGACGGACATCCCCGAACTGGCAAATGTTAGATCCAATGCTGATTTATAACGGCCTTGAATAAACGTAACTGTTTTAGTGTTTAAGCAACTAAAATTTTAATTAATTGCCCAGTCCGATAATCTTTTTCCACGTGAGTCTGTTCTGAAACCCCAAGCCTCATGGTGTGAATTAAAGTCTCCCGCTATCACAATTTCTTTCCTACAAGATTTGACAACGGTATCGAGGTATCGAATATCTTGGAACACCTGCGGGAACATATGTATTAACTAAAGAAAACGGAGAACAACCAGGAATAGTTACATCTATTGCTATTATCTCGCACTCCGTAGACACATACTGATATGATATTGCCACGCTTTAGTAACGCTAGAGGACGAGGACGAAGAAGTGTTGTTGGCTGCTGCGGCCGAAACAGTAAACAGCCGTTCGCTCGGAACTGACTGCCTGCCTTTTCCTCTCGCGACAAACTGGTGGAGTTGCCGGGTACACATACGCCCTATGCCTGCTGGTCCTGAACCAGAAGCTACCAACGCCAGTACCTCAGAGACTGCAGAAATCCATCGAAGCAGCCGTCGCCTCCAAGGTCTTCCACCGCAGTACAGTCCCCTGGCAAACTCTGCGAGGAAAATGGCAACAACAACCGCAAGCCAAACCGAGGAGATCCCAAATGCTGCTGTACCTTGCATTGTCAACGCGCCTCGCACGCCTAACCCGTTCCACGGCGACGCCTTTGAGGACGTAGAGGACTGGTTAGACCATTTCGACCGGGTCGCCACCTTTAATGACTGGGATGCTCAACGTAAGTTGAAAACGTCTACTTTTCCCTTTTAGACGAGGCAAGGGTATGGTAGGAGAACCACGAAGCTTCGTTTACCAGCTCGCAGGAGTCTTACCGCCTGCTTCGTGACGCCTTCAGTACCCTCGAAAGGAAAGAAAGAGCCGAACAGGCACTATCTTCCAGGTTCCAAATGCCGAACGAAACCGTCGCCATGTATGTAACAATCACATATGTATGTGATTGTTCCGTCGGGCCGACCCACTAATGCCAGAAGACAAGAAGGTGCACATGTTAATGCAAGGCGTAAAAGAACAGCTTTTCGCGGGCCTCGTGCGCAATCCTCCTACAAAGGTGTCTCAGTCCGTGCGGCAACAGTCCGTGCGGCAGCGGCTATCGCAGTATGAACGCCAGACTACCATGACTGCGGCATGCTCGCTTGTACCTGCAAGGGATGACAGGGAGTCCCTTACCGAACTAATACGGCAGGTTGTTCGAGAAGAACTCCAGAAGTATTATGGATCGGCACCTCCGAGTGCCGCGGCTCTTACGGACGTCATTCGGGAGGAAATCAGGCAGGTGGTTCATCCCTCGCCAACAACGCGAACCGAACCTCCCACGCTCTCGTACGCCGATGCTCTTCGGGTTTCTACGCCGTCGACGGCCCGTTTCCAGCATCCACCTACAGAGCCTCCTCGACGCTTCCCAAGCCCAAGCCACCGCACGACTCTCCAATCAGACTTTCGTCCTGGTCCGCGTAAGTCAACGGTATGGCGCGCTCCCGACAACAGTCCGTTGTGTTATCACTGTGGGGAGGCTGGACACTTCTATCGCGACTGCCATTACCGACGGATTGGTTTGCGGGGATACCATCCGGACGCCCGTTGCCCGCGCTATGGCGAAGGCCCACACGAAATCGAGGAGTACTTGGAAAGCAACCGTTTTCCTCCCGTCCCTCAGCGAAGATAGTCGCGGTCGCCGTCACCTCGTCGGCCCACATCACCAAACCGCGCTCGACCCGCCTTTGATTCCACTGGAGTCACCGGCGGAAGCTCGCGCCGGGGAAACTGAAAACGGCGACCTCGGGGGTGAGGCCGCTGTCATGCGAACCGTCAAATATCCTCCGCCGACGCCACCCCCTCGCGACGTACTTCTGACGCCTTCCTTCGAAACCGCCAAAAGAGCTTCTGCTGCTATTACTGTTTCCGTCGACTGTTATCCGGTAACTGCACTTGTCGATACGGGAGCTGATTACTCGGTTATGTGTGCCTCACTGGCCAATCGGTTACGCCAAGTGCTGACAGCGTGGGACGGCCCACATGTGATCACGGCTGGAGGACACCTCGTGTCACCCATTGGACGATGCACCGCCAGACTTACAATTTATACTTCGACCTTCGTAGCGTCTTTCCTTGTGCTGCCCAAGTGGTCTCGACTGGTTATATTGGGCATGAATTTTCTTCAGGAATATGGGGCGATCATTAATCTGCGTGACTTGTTCGTGACTTTTTCGAACAATGTTTCTTCGGCTTCTGATGTTAAGGATGAACATCATCGCGCGGCTTTACGCGTGGTCGATGACTGCGTAACGTTACCGCCTCGAAGTAGCATCTTCATCCTTGTTGAGTGCCCTCAAGACCACCTAGATATGGACATCGCCGAAGGTAACCTCACCATTTTGCTGGATCGAGAAGTCGGCGTCGCACGAGGTCTCGTAAAGCTCCAAAATAGGCAAACCACGATCCTAGTTACTAACTTCAGCGACGAATACAAGCACTTTGCGAAGCGTACCACCATTGCCTACTTTGAAACAGTGGACGAGTCCAACGCATGTGCTTCGGTAACGACAATCTCGATGCAGGAAAACAGCGATGTGGACTTGACCAGTCACATCAACGTCAATCCACAGCTGAAACAACCCCAACAGGAGAGGCTCCTCAGCCTACTATCATCATTTACCTACTGTTTTGCCACCACGTCGAAGGTCAAGCAGACTCCTCTAACCAAGCACAGAATCATCACTGAACCAACCGTCCAACCTGTTCGCCAACACGCTTACCGCGTGTCACAGAGAGAACAGGATGCTATTTGTCATCAAGTTAAGCAGATGTTGGATGACGATGTCATTCAACCATCGACAAGTCCTTGGGCATCACCTGTTGTACTAGTTAAGAAGAAAGACGGTTCACTACGATTCTGTGTAGATTATCGCAAACTGAACAAGATCACGAAAAAGGACGTTTATCCACTTCCTCGGATTGAAGACTCATTGGATCGTCTGCGGCATGCCCGTTACTTTTCTTCAATGGATCTACGTAGCGGGTACTGGCAGATTGAAGTTGACGAACGGTACCGGGAAAAAACGGCGTTTATAACACCGGACGGCCTCTATGAATTTAAGGTCCACCCTTTTGGACTATGCTCCGCTCCGGCCACATTTCAACGCATGATGGACACAGTTTTATCTGACCTCAAGTGGCACTCGTGTTTAGTCTACTTAGACGATGTAGTTGTTTTTTCAACTACGTTTCAGCAACACATCGAGAGGCTTGAGGCTGTTCTTCAGGCCATCCGCACCGCCGGCCTGTCTCTGAAGCCCGAAAAATGTCACTTCGGATACGAGGAGCTTAAATTTCTGGGTCATATTGTCAGCAGCACCGGTATTCGCCCTGACCCTGACAAAGCCACGGCAGTTGGTTCGTCCCCGATACCGAAGACAAAGCACGATGTACGCCGATTTCTAGGGCTTTGTGCTTATTACCGCCGTTTCGTGCGAAATTTTTCTGAGATTGCCGAACCTTTGGAACGACTCATCAAGAACGACGTGACATTTATTTGGGGCCCGGCTCAATCCGACGCTTTCCACGACCTTCAGCGACGTCTACAGACACCACCGATCCTTGGGCACTTTGAAGTAGGAGGAAGGAGGAAAGAGACGCTTACTTCTGCAGCCCTTAAGCGAGCACGGCGCAGAACGCGCGTTTGTTCGCCGTGCGTTCACTCCCCGTGTAAGCGCGCGCCCCTCGCGCCCTTTCACTCGCACATACAGCGTTCGGCGCCCCCCCCCCCCCCCCCCCCCCCCGAACAAAATTTCGGGCTACGCCACTGCCCGCCATCGATATATCGAACTTCAACCAGCGCAAAACTACCCCAGAAGTCGGCTTTTCCGCATGGCGAGCGCCGTACACGCGACTACAGTGGACGGGCGAGCCGCCATTACCCCTCCTCAACCCCTCACACAAAGTGGTTTAGCCCAACTGCGCGCGTGCGGCGCTGCTTTCGCTCCCTCGGACAGCCACCCCCTAGAAAAAGTGGTTCGACTACTCTCTCTCACTCACGGCGTGCGATCGGCTCGATTGCTCAGTGCTCTGTCATAGAATAAAGACCAACTTTGCTCTGTCGTTCGTGAAGTTACATGGATGTGTGCGTAGTCGCGTCCTCGGAACGCAGCGCTGCGCTCGTCCGCTCCGTAAAAGATGGCTGCCGTGAATCGGCAGAACCTGCCAATATCCGCAAAGCAGGAAATCATCAGAAGAGTTGAACGCGGAGAAAAGAAGTCGGATGTCGCCGCAGCATACAGCATCCCAAGAAGTACGCTGAGTACGATACTGAAAAATAAGGCCGACGTAAGGCGGACAAGAGACCAGGTGCTACCGGCGCCCACCGAGTACGGACGATGACCTGGTAAGCGAGGCAGAAAAATCTGCTTACTCGTTGATAAATGCTCTGCGCATTATTGTAAGGTAAGCGTCAGCTTTGTTTCATGCCGCCGAACACAAGCTCAGTGCTGCAGCCCTTAGACTTCATTCGTGCACTGAAGGCAGGCTATAGAAAGCGCCTTGAGCAACGGCTTTTGCTACACCTTCGCACTGGCCGGGAGTTGAAAGTTCACCTTCTGGGCGCAATAACGATGCTGAATGCATCATGGAATGACGTCAAAAAAGAAACAATTCAGAATTGCTTCCGTCATTGTGGACTCGGTGTTTCCGGCGAGGCTGGCGCAAGCTTATCCGAAAATTGGGATGAACCAATTGAGAAACTTGATGATTTGTTTAGCCAGCTGTCTGAGTTCCCGGGTGCCGTTTGTGATGGGACTGCAGCGAGACTTCGTCACCGTCGACGACCATGTTGCGACCACCGGAGAGCTCGCTGACGAAGACATCGTTGCTGATCTGGCTAGGCATCTTGCCGGCGACAGTAACTGCGAGGACCCAACCAGTTCTGACCCACCCAGGTGTTCCGATGCACTTCATGCACTGAGCGTTGTTCGCCGCCACGCCCAGTCCATAGAAGGCTGTAGGCTCGGGTTTTCCGAGTCACTCGACAATGTTGAAAAGTGTATGCTCAAAATGCTTTAAAAATGAAAAAGCAGAAGATCGGCTACTATTTCTCGCGCTAATATGCCCGCCGCACATGTATTTAGGTAATAAAGAACACTTTTTTAATGAGGTGCGTTTTGTGCATTGTCAAATTCTTTAAATGTTCCATATCGAATTTCTCGATATATCGAACTAATTCCACTTTTTTTGCGAGTTCGATATATGCAGGTTTGACTGTATTGAAATGGAATGGGAATTCCAACCGATGCCTCGCCGTGGGTTCCTTCGGCAGAGAAAGTGAATATATCTACTCGGATGTTTACCCAATCCGTAGTGAATGAGATGTAGTATGGTGTCGAGCGTGCAATGCCCTGACGCGCGAGGAGGCATATACATATGTTGCGCACGTCTTCGCGAATAACTCGAAATCTGACTGCACGAAGAAATCGCGAATTGCGTTTGAATAATGACAGCAAAATCTGCTTTTATGGGGCTCATGCGTTGCCCAAGGGGCGCTGCGAAAATGGTGCTAAAAAGCGCCCTCAATCCGAAACTGGGTATATAGTACCGAGCTCGGTCGTCTGCTTCGGAAAGCACGTTTACAATATGGACCCGCCACTTTCGGTTGTGTTGTACCACGGCTTGCAGCGAATATCGGGCGCCGAAGATTTTTTTCAGGGGTGGCACGCTGCGTAAAGGCGAGAAATTATGCAACGCCGTATACGTGTACGCCGTTCGAGAAATAAGCGGCGAAGTTTTAGCGCGGTGTCAATCGCAAGTGAAGCGAGTCGTGTACGAAGTTGAACTTCAGGTAAGGTTTGCACGCTGCTATATTCAGGCGCACAAAACCGAGGAAATGCTTGCCTATAAATGAAGTCACAGCAGCGATAAGCAGACATCACGCGCACGGAATAGCTCGAGCGCACGGTCGTATACGCGCCGCGACGGCAGCGATCTTTCAGCATGCCGCGAAACGGCGGGACTCCTGTAATCTTTGTTCACTGCATGCCGCCAGGGGGCCACGGAGTGTGGTAGCGCTCCACATGGGCTCCTGCTTTCACGCTATTTTCCATGGTCCAAGGCTAGCAAAGTGCTTGGTTTTTGTGCTCGCCGATTCAGCAAGTCACAAGGAACGGACTGACACCTGCCACTAAGCAGTGAGTGGACATCTTCTACCGCAATCGAACTGTTGACATTTCGAGGCTGCTATCCTCCGTGCTAACCCTAACGCCGCGGTAGCCTGCCGAGTGCGTGGACACGCTCGGCTCGTGCCCGCGTGGCATGCGCACGGCGCCCGATTGAGAGCGTCGCGTGCCGCCTACATCGACGAAGAAAGCGTCGAGGAAAACACCACCTGGTCTCCGCCGCCTGCACTTTCGAGGAAAACAGATGGCTACCCAGCTACAAGAGGAACCGACAAGAATGCAAACCGATGGGACGGACGCGAATTCCGCAACGACATCGGCACGGCCCTACGGTGCTAACAGCGTGAAAACAATCGAAAACCAACACATTGAATGGCTGCAAGTCGGACGCAAGAGAAAACAAGCATCGGAACCCATAAAATCGCAAAACGAAATGCCGAAACAAGACCCTAAGCCCACACCGCAACCGTCAAAACAACGCAACCAGAAGATGCCACCTTTCCCAACCGACGACTTCAAGATTGTCTACAGGCCACAAGTGGGACTCGACTTATCGAAATGGAACCTAACCGTAGTTACCCACGCCATCGGAAGATCCAGCGGCCTCACGCAACAGGATTTCCACGATAACGTTCGAGTTCAGACGCAGAGGGTAGAAAACGTCATCATTGCGAGTACCGCCGACACTGAACGTGCAACCAAGCTCAAAAGCATAACGACCATCCAGTTAGGCGGCACCTTCAAAGTGAACCCCCACGTGAGACATCCCGACGACGTAAGCAGAGGCGTCATCTACGGTCTCCTGCCAGGTACCAGTAGTGCCGAAATCGTAGCTGGCCTCAGAGTCGATTCGAGATACACAGTTCTCGGTGCACGCATGCTCGGTCGATCTTCCACGGCCGTCATCACTTTCGACGGGCCACACGTCCCGTACTACATCACCTACCAAAGTGGGGACTATCGCTGTAAGCCCTATCGAAAGTCCGTGCAGTACTGCCGGACGTGTGGTGCCATTGGACATAGGCAAGACATCTGCCCCAGTCCCAGAAAACACTTCTGCTACAAGTGGGAACAAGACGCAGTACTCGAGGATCACGAATGCCTACCCAAGTGCAAAATATGCCAAGAAGCACACGAGACCGCTGGAAAGGAGTGCAAGAAGAAGCTAAGACCCAACCCACCACCTTACCAAGTGAGACAACAACTTAACAAGGCAAAAGTCCGAGACAGCCGTTGGAATTTAAGCAGCGATGACGAATTCCCCAAGCTAGAGAACCCGTCCACAAGCTCGGGCAGTGCACCGCGACTCCATGCCGGTCGAAGCAAGTCTAGGTCTAGGTCTGTTGTACCATCGAGGTCCAAGTCTGGCACGAGATCCCGAACGCGCTCCGTTCAACGAGTCAACTATGCTGCTGCGGCACGGGGTTACTCTCACAACACGAGCACTTCGGATTTCTCGACTGCAGACACCGCGGCGCTCAGGGCTCTGGAGAACATTGTTCGAAATCAGCAGAAGGCGCTGCAAAGCCTTCGCGACCAGATCCAAAGCCAAGGCGCCGTCATCGACAAGCTCACACAACTATGCCAAGAACGAGAAGAAATTATACACAAGCAGAATGACAACATCGAGAAGCTCACTCAATTATGCCAAGAACAGCAACTAACTAAACAACAAGCCAAGAACCTCACGAAACAAGAAGTTGAAGCTGTCGTGGAGGAGAAGATTGTACACGTCATCGAAACGAAACTCGAGGCTCTAATTGAATCGAAGCTCACAGTGATAGTTGAGTCCAAGCTCGAACCAATCTTACAAGCGAAATTGCAGCCAATTCATACTCAAATCGGCAACAAGTTCACGACACTCAGCCACACCATGGACACACATACAGCCCAAATCAATGAGATGAAATCCCAGCTCACTAATTTCATAGCCCATGTCAAGAACAACTACATGAGCCACGCGGAACTTGAGGAAGGGCACGGAAGGAAGAAACGACGGCCACACAGCAAGACGCCTTCCCGTTCGAACTCTCTTGAACGGGAGCACGTTAACGCACCTGGGGCTCCTGTGAATGGCAAACTCTAACTGCAAAACTCCCATTTCGCAATCGACTTTCCGCATCTGGCACTGGAACTGTAGATCCCACAGACCCCGCTTAGCAAATCTACAAGAATATCTAAAGACAAATCAACCAGACATCATCGCCCTCCAAGAGACCAACACCAAAAAAGTTAGGCTTCCAGGATACAACACCCTCACCATAACCACAAGAACCGCCATACTTCTCAAGAAGACAATTACGGCCCAAGAACACAGGATAGAAGACACCACGATTGAGAACACTATAGTGGAAATCATACCCGATCGCAAGTCGCATCAAAGCCTCTACGTGGCTAACGTATACAGCCCACCGCGAGACCAGCTCGCGGACTACGATCACTTCATCCGCGAACTCCGAAAACGCACAAGAGGACACCGGCTCGTAGTCGTAGGGGACTTTAACGCCCCGCACACGGCCTGGGGCTATGCCACCACTACGAAGAAAGGCGCGAGAGTCCACGACGCCGCTCAGCAGCACGGCCTCACGTTGTGGAACGATTCGCTCCAGCCTACGAGAGTCGGAAACAGTGTCTCAAGAGACACCAACCCCGACCTTACCTTTACGCGGGATGTGAAGAACGCGATCTGGACCTGTCTCCCAGACACTCTTGGTAGTGACCACCACATCGTTCAACTCGACATCGAGCACGCACGTCGACCGGCCAGGACTGGCACGGCAAGAATAACGGAATGGAATGCCTTCAGAACCGAGCTCGACGATCAAACTACCATATCGGACATCGACGCCTGGCTCAAACAGATCCTGGATACCGCCGAACGGTTCACAAAAATCATCCAACTTGATGACGATCACCCCGCCATAGACACTCACCTACTCCACCTCTGGGAGGCCAGAAGGGCCCTACTCAAGAGATGGAAGAGGCAGAAACTCAACACGCAACTCAAGAAAAGGCTCGCCCTATTGACAGAACAGTCGCAGGAGTATGCTGAACAGCTAGCGAGACACAACTGGCGCGCCTTCTGCGATAAGATTCAGGGCACGCTCAGTACCAAGAAAACGTGGCACCTGCTGCGCGCTCTCCTAGACGAAGGTCCCACCAAGACGCAGCAACGGCAACACATCCGTCGATTAGCACACAACTACGACGGCTCGGAGGAAGACCTACTCCGCGAACTATGCAACAAGCTCCGCGGTCCCTCCCAACCAGCGACAACCCCGCCACTCAAAGAATATGAAGGCAGACCCAACGCTGACTTGGACCGGCCCTTCACACCAGCAGAGCTCCAAGCAGCCATCTCCAAGCTCACGAGAAACACGAGCCCAGGCAAGGACAGAATAGTGAACAAGCACCTACGACAGCTGCCCCAACAGGCCTTGACGGCTCTCCTCCGGTATTACAACGAGTGCTGGGACAAAGGAGAGCTGCCGGCCGCGTGGAAGCTCTCGGAAGTGCTCATGATACCAAAGCCCAACAAGCCCACAGCTCTCGAGAACCTGAGACCAATCTCTCTCACTTCGTGCGTTGGTAAGCTGTTTGAGCATATGGTCCACGACCGGCTCACATCGCACCTCGAAGACAATGGGCACTATCCAGACACTATGTTCGGCTTCCGCCAACTTCTTTCTACGCAAGACATCTTTCTTCTCCTAAAGGATGACCTCATTGACCACCTCAGCAAGAATAACAAGTCGTGCGTCCTTGCCATCGACGTGAAGGGCGCATTTGACAATGTCAGCCACAAAGCGATACTACAAAACATCGAGGAGACCGCCTGCGGTTCAAAGACCTACGGCTATGTCCGTAACTTCCTCACCGGCCGGACGGCTACGGTGGGGATATCCAACTTACGCAGTAAGGAATTCAAGCTGCCGAACAGGGGAACGCCGCAAGGCTCCGTCGTGTCGCCCCTCCTATTCAACGTGGCACTCCTCAAGCTCCCCCGGCTTCTCGAAAACATCCCAGGCCTGCGTCACGCCTTCTACGCGGACGACATCACGCTCTGGACGCGAGGAACGAGCACCGGAGAGCAAGAACGTTGCCTTCAAGAAGCGGTTGATGTTATCGAGCACTACCTTGATAGCTGCGGCCTCCACTGCGCACCTGAGAAATCGGAGCTACTCGTACTCAAGGCACGCACGAGGGGTAGACCTCCCACCTACGAAGCTCCAGACCCATGCGTCACGCTCAACGGGATCCAAATACCGAAGGTCGCCTCGCTTCGAGTACTCGGCTTGCACCTCCACCGAGATGGATCAGGAGTCGCCACGCTCCCACGGCTCCAACGCACAATCTCCCAACTCACACACCTCGTAAGGAGAGTAGCTAATCGACGCAGTGGTCTCAAGGAGCAAGACACCCTGAGAGTCGTTCAAGCTCTACTGACAAGCAGAATAACGTACGCAACCCCGTACCTGGCTCTCAAGAATTGCGAAGTCGACAAGCTCAATGTCATCATCCGCAAAGCTACGAAGCTCGCCATGGGTCTACCACCTGTGGCATCTACCACCCGACTTCTCAAAATGGGTGCTCATAACACCTGGCAAGAGCTGGTGGAAGCCCAGAAAACCAACCAACTCGAGAGGCTGAAGCTCACGCCGACGGGCAGATCGGTCCTTGCGCGCCTCTGCTACGCAGAACGCTACATCTCCGACGCGGACCGCAAGGTCAAGATACCGCCATGCTTAAGAGAATCCCTGAGCATCGGCAAACTACCGCGCAACATGCATCCCGAGCATCATCGGGGACGCCGGCTCGCTCGAGTCGACGCCATCCGAAGACGCCACAAGCACAATCCAGATGCTCGCTACGTAGATGCGTCCAAATACCCGGGAAAAACCGCTTACGCCCTGAGTGTGGTTGACTCGAGAGGCAAAGAACTGGCATCCACCACAGTCAGGGTGCGGAACTCGGAGACAGCGGAAGAAGCGGCGATCGCCCTCGCCACCACCACGAGCACGAACGCGGTCGCAGTCTTCACGGACTCCCAATCCGCAGTGCGCAATTACACGAGAGGCCGAATATCGGTGGAAGCAGTCAAAATTCTGCAGAAAAGAAGCACTCCGCTCCCTTACACCTGCGTCACGTAGGTACCAGGGCTCGAGGCAAACGAAGCGGCACACGCCGCGGCCCGCGACCACGTCAACTCGCGAGACCCCCGACCGCCTGGTGACGCAACGGAAACGGAGACAATACCCCCCACGTATAAAGCCATCCTCCAACATTACCGATTGGGACGCAGGGTGTACCCGCCACCTCATCCAAAACTGACGAAAGAGGAAAGCACCGCATTCCGAAGACTGCAGAGCAATACGTACACCCATGGGATCCTCATGCATCGCATCCACCCGACACTACACACATACAACTGCCCGATCTGCGCCGTGCCAGACACTCTGGCGCATTTGCTACTAGAGTGCCCGTGGCGCCCCGAAGACGCCGTTACTAAACATACAACGTCTGAAGACGTGAACCTCCTCGCCGAGACGTGGGAGGCCAAGATCTCCACCCCGGCCCTGAACGAACAACGACGTCTTGTCGCCAGAGCCCGGGATGCTATCGCGGCCAGAGGATTCCTGGAATGAGGGACCCTCCCACCTAGAGTGATCCACAGCTCAAACGCTCAGGAACACCGTCTCGAAAATTAAAGTTTATATCATCATCATCATCTGCATGCCGCTAGACAAGTAGTTCTGCCTGCGCTGTAGCAGCGGCCATCTGTACCCTTAGCAACTGATAAATAACTGATGCAATGCATGTTGTCACCTTAATAACAGGACAAGCAACAGCCGGCAACACAGCAGAACAGCTCCGATCGAGCAGCACGTCTTTTTCGTTGTCTTAGTCTCCCCGTCTCTCCTTCGTCTCGTGCAAAATAGAGTGCAAGGAACGGGAACCGCACAACACACGTAAATGCACTGAATTGACGTGGCATTATTCCGCCCGCTTCAAAAGCATCGGCTCGATTCTTTCGAAGTAGGGGCCGGTAGGCGATCAGCGTGCGTAGTATGGCTTCATCCTAGCCACGTGGACGATTTCCGGTTGTGGTACAACGGGAGCTTCGCGTGTTGCTCTCTGGAACAACCTTGTAGTTGACGTCATTGAGGCGTTAAAGAACGCGGTAAGGCCCGAAATAACGACGTGAGAAGTTTCTCCGACCTCCCGCGTTGGCGAACGGGACTCCGGATCCATACTTTGTCACCGGGGTAGTAGGTAACTTCTCTGTAGCGGAGATTGTACCTGTGAGCATCGTAGTGTTGCTGAGAGCGAATGCGCAGGCGAGTTAGCTGACGAACTTCCTCGGCACACTGAGCATATTGGGCAGCATTCTCCGTGGTAGATGTGAAGGCGTCGGGCAGAAGCATTACGTCTAAAGGCCGTTTCACATGGTGCGATTTTGCACTGCGATTATCGCACCGGAAGTGCGATTTCCGTCGCATGCGACGAAAATCGCAGTCGCAGGGCCGATTCTGCGATTTTCGGCTGCGACCAACCGGTTGGTCGCAACGTCGCAGCAATCGCTGCGATTTTTCCGTCGAAATTGCGCCGAGAGGTATTTCGCGGTCTGTTTTGGAAAATGGCGGCGGTCGCTCAACGCAGCGTTTATAGATACTTTTTTGTCTATAAATATTGGATCAACGAGCCTCGAACAGTGCAACTAATTGAGTGGAGCCTTGGATTGCGAAATCGGTACGTAACATCAGCACCGACACGCGAACAGTGCAGATAAGAACTCTAGGTCAGATTTGGTTCTGTGATTTCTACGAGTTTGTTGACACGCTACGTTGCTAATCTGGCGACGCTGTTTTTTTAGGTTGGCTTCGGGTGCTGATAGTACGTACTTTTGCGTGATTTTCCGTTATTCACACGCGCTGCGAGTTGGTAAATACTACGAGGTGTCCCTCACGGGAAGGCATGGCCTTCGGATGTCGTCCCAATTTTCTGGTTCTGGAGACAACTCGTGATATACGAAAACGCCACAGTTTTATCGCCGTATGCTTTTACGGACGGAACAATTTAAAGAATATGCAACTACGGACAAATGCTGTGGTCGCGCGTATAGCGTGACCAAATGCTTGGTCACGCTATACGCGCGACCATTTAGTTGCAGTCGGTTGGTTAGGGCTTTCATGCGCATTTTCCCCAATGAATTACCTCATTTCAAGGTTCTGTTGCTTCCGCTGCGAGACGCAAAGCGAACGTGCAAACTGGATATCGTAATGAATGTTCTACAATAGCATATTTCACGCTTTGACTGGGAATAAGCAGTATTGCCAATTTATTTTCGAAGCAATATTTAAAGTTTTTTCTAATTTTTCTGATGCATCATTTTTCTCCTGAATAAAAAAACCAATAAACCTTCAGTTTGTTGCAGACTTTGTATCCTTACTGCATCTGTATTAACCCTCACATTAAAAGGTAATTGCAGATTTCGCTTGCTTCAGTGCATCGAATTACTTTTGTTTATGCTGGTTGTAACATATCGCAGTACTCTAAGAAACTACTTAGCCATAAACATCCTTGCCTTTTCTTGCTTCTCTGTCTACTTCCTGTAAAACACATGCAATAATGCGAAAAGCAGGCGAACACCTTGTTTTTATAAGCAGTAGATAACTCATTAAACAAAAGCAGATCAAAATTGTGCAGTGAAGTCAGCCGGTTGCATTCCTTCGTATGAATGATAGTATCTTTTCAAGTGTGGGTGGGTCTTGCATGTCCACAGCTCATAAAGTGTGCAGACTCATCACGAGGCGTAGGTATAGCCCATCAAGATGGAGGCAATGTTGCTAATGAGTCTGCACTTACATGTATTACTGCATAAACTCGTATAACCATATCCCATCATTAATCAATCGAGCTTGCTCAGTCATATTCACCAAAATTCTACTTATCCGAGCTTGCTCCGACTCATATTCACCAAAATTGTACTTGGCCGAGCTTGATCTGACTAATATTCACAAAGATTCTACTCAGGCAAGCTTGCACCGAGTCATATTCACCAAATATCTACTTAGCCAAGCTTGCTCCGACTTATATTCATCAAAATTCTACTCAGGCGAGCTTGCACTGAGTCATATTCACCAAAAATCTACTTGCCGAGCTTGCTTTGACTCATATTCACTAAAATTATACTTGGATCAGCTTTCCCCGACTACCACATGACAATATTCACTGAAAGTTTACTCAACTGAGCTTGCTCTTACTCGTATTCACCAAAATTCGACTCAGTCAGGCTGAAACGAACTCAGACTCACGGTTAGTTCGAAGTCTTAGTGAGCCGACGTTTGAGTGAGTTCACCGTGCTATGTATACATTACATTATGTGACCTGTGCGGTGAATAAGCAAACATTGTCTATGAGTACGTGTTGCATCGGGTGAAATAAGGACAACTGTAAACACTGCAGTTAGTTTTCTAGAGTTCAACTGACCATTGCGTGAAAGCTTCGCCTCATGTCGATTCAAGCAAGTGCATTGGATCTGCATCATATTTGTTGCCAATCCTGCTGTCTGTCCTAACCATTACTGGGTGGCCACATTTTGTACATTTCAACACAAAGTTTAATAAATGACTGTAGTGCAATATATTAAAAAAACATTCTTGCATCACTGCACGTATAACAATCAGAACATGACACAAACACATGCACATAAGATGCACACAAATGATAAATACATAAACAGATGGAATCAGCTAGCCACCACCTATTGAAAAAAAAAAGAAAAAGCACAGGGGGGGGGGGGGGGGGACTACGCATAACCATTCCCCTTGCC